>NW_007731176.1:139750-141462 GCF_000696425.1 Galeopterus variegatus
TTCTTACCACCCTTTGTTTGATTTGATAACATAAGGAAGGTTTAGATTTGTGCAAATAAATGACTAAATATCCATTTTTTCTGTCTTTAAGAAAAATGTCAGGTACTGTAATTGTTAGGTAAAATAGCAGAAGAGTCTTAATATGTGGATAAAAGGGCTGAGAATTTCTTCACTTCCAGAATTTGCTTTTAGTGCGTTCAGCAAAATATCGTTCTCAAATCAGAAGTATGCAATTTATCTTGGTCAAAAAAAGGCATAAATGACAATTTCCACATGCATGTTATTTATAAAATGTTAATAATTAATATAATAAAATATAATGATCAATATAATATAATACAAATAATCTAGAATCCAGCTTCAGTTTTGTTTTCTATATGGCAGGCGTTTTGCCAAAAGTAATTGGTATATTATTTTACTCAATCTTCACAACTTTCTAATAAAATTTTCAGATGAGGAAACATGTATAATGAATTTAAGAATTTACTCACATTTACTTATTTCTGCCTGCTAGTTTATAAGTTCTTAGAAAACTGGAGTTGTTTTCTTTTATATTTATTTATTTTTCCTGCAATATCTATATGCTCTGATGAGCATAATAAACCAGTATATGCTTATTAAAGCAAATATAAAATTTTATGGCATTGCTTTGGTTTTACAAAACAGATAATATATATTTGGTCAATATATGCAATTACATTTTCCTTGGAAAAAAAAGTTACTCTTCAATGAAAAGAAAAACTAAAGATCCAACTACCACTGTCTAAGTTTTTCAATATTTCCACAAAAATAACTGATAAAGTTATTTAATAAGTGTTTTCTAGTAATTGGAATATATAGAGAATTAGGAATTCTAACAGTTCTGAAACTCAATCCTAGCTTTAGGCAAATTCTGTACAAAAAAAGCCAAACAGTGGAACAGAAGACTTATAATTTATGGAAAGTGCTCGAGGCAAGTTGAAAGCACATCTCCAAGCATCTACTTCTGTTCTGAGGTACATCGGCCTGCACTTTGGGAACCGATAGATGGTTCTCCTGGAATAAAAATGCATACTTACTATGTTATTTACATTATATTTTTACACAAATAATGATTACCTATGCATATTTACAGTATGCTATAATTAATGATATATAATTTTACTATGTAAACAATATAGAAGAGTTTTGATAAAATGATGTTTTAAAAACTACCCAATTACAGTTGAAATCTAAAGACTTCTAAGTAACACTTTGTTTCAAGATTCTGTTAGAGGTAAATACTGTAATGAGAAAATTATTATTATGATTTAAGTTACAGTTCTGAGTAATCCTTATTTCTTCTTAAACTTAAAATATATAAGGGATACCCTGTGTACTCAGTATTCCTCATACAGAGAAGAAAACTATTTGTGAGTATAAGAGGCCAAGACATCTTTCTTTTCCACCCTCTCAAATAGCAATAATTATTTTTAAAATAAATTTCAGCCTTAATAGTAAAAACAATTATTTTATTTTCTGAAAATATTACACTATATCTTAGGTTCACATCACATATTTTCCTTCTAGTTTTACCATTTTAATTTATTCAATTAAAACAAATTTAAATAAGTAAACAAACAATAAAAAGTTCCAGTTCATCTTTCATTCTTCTTAACTACATCATTCTCAGCAGTATTCACACACAGAAACATTTTTATAAGCTGAGATTTCACTCTCAAAACCTCAAACCA
>NW_007731176.1:142027-148530 GCF_000696425.1 Galeopterus variegatus
CAGTATTCACACACAGAAACATTTTTATAAGCTGAGATTTCACTCTCAAAACCTCAAACCAATGAAGATCCAGGTCAGCAAATATTTATTTCATGTGATATTAATGTGGCTTCATGAAGTCTTCACTCCATTTTATGCTTTCTCTATTCATGTTACTTATGGGTCTGCACAGATAAGCACCATCGTATAAGTCTGAGAAGTGTGACTTTTTACAGAATTAAGTACAAAGGAGTACACAAAAGTATGAACATCCTCAAGGGGAGCAGGACAGTCCAAAGTCTATATCTAGGCAAAGAAAATAAAGAATTAAGAGTTTCACTGTATAATTTTAGCCCAAATAAATCACTAGAAAAACATCCTCAAATATTTTTACAGCTGAATAATTCTGGCTGAGACTTTCTCTCTGAAGATAAATCATTTTCTCTATATTACCATTCTTGTTACTGAAGAGTCCTATAAGAAACAAAACATTAAAGTTGTTTTTTACCTTCTTAAGAGGGTTTCCTGTTATTTGCTTCCACTCAGTTTCCAGATAAGTATTTTAGTTATTTTTCACCTGTAACAGAAGAGTGAATATTGACTGAAGAACAGTGTATATTGAACAAAACTTAAATTTATAATTAACTGACATGAAGAAAATTTTCTTCCCATTTGTAAAAAATGTCCCATTGTCCCTGAACTTATACCGGTTTCTTCCCATTCTTAGTTTTTTGGATATTTGAGAGACTAATTATAATTAATATATAAAATATTTCCTATTTTTTCATTTAACTTTTTGAAAAATACATATTATCCTAATATTTTTTAATTTAATTATTTTCTAGTTTAGCCAAAATTTAAGCTTATTGTCAAACTTAAATCATCCTCCTCTTCTCTTACCAGAATACAGACCCAAATGAGGTAATTGCCATATGTATATGTCTCAAACCGAAAGAATTTGAAGGTTTAATTATTGTTGTCTTAATCTTTACTAACACTTTTAAAATCACCTTCTGTATGTATATTTGATAGGATAGCAGTAAGAGATAAAATTGATCGAACTGATTGGATTTCTTCTGCCACTTTTTAGTTACACAGACAATAAAAATATAACCATTTGCCACTTTCCAGTTGACCAAGCTGTTACAACAATGAGCCTTGATTCTGAGAATGAAATGACTTCACTTTTATTTTACCCATGGAATCAATCATCCATGTAAAATTGTCCTATGGGTACAGATTTTGAATAAAGTGTGATTTACACTTCTAGCCCTTTATCTGGCTTGGTTAATGAGTTAACTGAACTTCACTTAGTTCACTTTTAAAATGGGACAAAAATTCCTACTTCAAATAATTTTGTAATAATATGCATTTAAAACCCCAAGCATGCACATGAAATTCAATTTTTATTATTGCCTTCATTTTTAATTGTATGTTAATTTAGTAACATAAAAGTATGAATGGCAAAATATACTTGAAATGTTATGGCAGGTATTAAATGTGGTCACATAGGCTTAAAAGAGACCTCTTGTGATGAGGCTGTACTTAGACAAGAGCATTATAATAAGAATGATCTGATTATACACATACACACACACACACACACACACACAGAAGGTTGAACTAGCACAGATGATGAAATGCTCAAATCAGACTCACAAAGATCTCACTCTGTGTCAAACTTTACTAAAAAATTCTAGGGTAAGTGCCATCAAGAAAACAAAGTGGCAGAAGGGCAGTCTGGGACATCCCATATGGATCCTAGGTCCTTCCTTTACGTGATTCAGAGTACCAGATGGATTCTCTAAGTGAGATTTTCATGTAATCTCACAAAGTGAGGAGCATTTAGGTTATGAAACATCTCCATTTCATACCTCAGGTAATCATCTGTATGACTAGACTTTCCTGGGAGACATGCCCCACAAATCTACGGAATTTATGTTTCTGAACTATAAGGAATTTTAAAATAGGAACTTTGTGCTAAGAATGTTTCATAAATAAGGGCTTACCTTCCAGAAAATATTACCAAGAAGTCAGTTATCAATATTTTTACGAGATTAGACTATAGTCTTTCTTTTTTTCTTCATGGACATTTTTCATTTCCATAAACAAGAGAGAAATAATCACAGGCCCACTGCTCCTCCATAATCTGACATGAGTCAGTATAGCCTTGCCACATTTTCAAGTATATTTTAATAATGTGCCCTGCAAAATCTTACATAAAGAAACGTGTGCAGTTGATCACTAGGGTCTGAATATCTCACAGAGTAGATATTCACTCTGTAGAGGCATTGATTGTGACCACCCCACTGCCAATCATTTCAAGTCTTTAGATATTCTTTTTACCAGTTCAATTACCTTTTTTTCTCCACCGTCCATAGTTGTGTGACTCTTTTTCTACGTGTTGGTGAAGGTATTTAGTTGAGTAAGTAATTTTTCTAAAGATCTGTTCACTTGCTTTTCTGGCCAGTCGTCTTCCACAAGTACTACACCAACAGGAGTTCTGACTCAGCTTCATAAAATATTTTCTTATCCTGGTTCATTCATTCTCTAGAGGTCACACTTCAGTAAAGGAAAGAAGAAAACAAATAAGTAAAAATAATGTATTTTTTAATGTGATAAGTACTGTTANAGGGTAAGTGCCATCAAGAAAACAAAGTGGCAGAAGGGCAGTCTGGGACATCCCATATGGATCCTAGGTCCTTCCTTTACGTGATTCAGAGTACCAGATGGATTCTCTAAGTGAGATTTTCATGTAATCTCACAAAGTGAGGAGCATTTAGGTTATGAAATATCTCCATTTCATACCTCAGATAATCATCTGTATGACTAGACTTTCCTGGGAGACATGCCCCACAAATCTACGGAATTTATGTTTCTGAACTATAAGGAATTTTAAAATAGGAACTTTGTGCTAAGAATGTTTCATAAATAAGGGCTTACCTTCCAGAAAATATTACCAAGAAGTCAGTTATCAATATTTTTACGAGATTAGACTATAGTCTTTCTTTTTTTCTTCATGGACATTTTTCATTTCCATAAACAAGAGAGAAATAATCACAGGCCCACTGCTCCTCCATAATCTGACATGAGTCAGTATAGCCTTGCCACATTTTCAAGTATATTTTAATAATGTGCCCTGCAAAATCTTACATAAAGAAACGTGTGCAGTTGATCACTAGGGTCTGAATATCTCACAGAGTAGATATTCACTCTGTAGAGGCATTGATTGTGACCACCCCACTGCCAATCATTTCAAGTCTTTAGATATTCTTTTTACCAGTTCAATTACCTTTTTTTCTCCACCGTCCATAGTTGTGTGACTCTTTTTCTACGTGTTGGTGAAGGTATTTAGTTGAGTAAGTAATTTTTCTAAAGATCTGTTCACTTGCTTTTCTGGCCAGTCGTCTTCCACAAGTACTACACCAACAGGAGTTCTGACTCAGCTTCATAAAATATTTTCTTATCCTGGTTCATTCATTCTCTAGAGGTCACACTTCAGTAAAGGAAAGAAGAAAACAAATAAGTAAAAATAATGTATTTTTTAATGTCTCAAACCGAGACATTTTATTTCTTAACGGTCACACTTCAGTAAAGGAAAGAAGAAAACAAATAAGTAAAAATAATGTATTTTTTAATGTGATAAGTACTGTTAAGAAAATAAAACATAGCATGACACATAGTAACTGAGTTGAAGGAAGGTTTTTCTGAGTTGACTTATATGCTGGAACCAATTTTATAGGAAATAAATAAGCCAAGACATGAGAGAAGAAATTTCCAAGAGGAAGAAAAGCAAGCAGAAAGGCATAATTCTGTGGAATGAATGTGTGAATAATAAAAGGAAAGACAAATGTGAAGGGGGAGCAAGTGGTAAATCATCAGGTTAGAGATCAGAGAGGTAAGCAGGGTCATGTCTGGGAGCTTTGGCTTTGGGAGTGGTTGAGCCAAGTTTGCAGTTTTATTCTGAAGGTGAGGGATAAACTTTAAAGTCTCTTTAAGCTGAGGAGTCATATGATCTAATTTTGTTTTTAAAGATCACTCTGGGGATTCTTTGAATAATAAACTTTTAATAATAAATCAAGATTAGAAACAGGGAAACAAGTTAGGAAATAAGCACTTTTCAAGGAAAAAACATAGTTAATGTTGTGAGTTCCAGAATCAAAATTATGATTTGTTTTTATCTTGCCAAATTTTTGACTTGAATATTACAGACAAGGGAATGATTGAGTGGTCGCAAAGAGAACAGTTATCAATACTAAAATTTAAGCCATCCACATTATTTTTTTACTAAAACACTTACGTTTCTCTTACACATTTAGAGAGTTATGGCTGCACATCGAGTTACTTATTGCTTAAAATTATATTTTTCTACAAAGCACATTATCTTAGATATTTTTTCTTTTCCTACAGAATGCCTTTCAAGTTTATTTTAAGCACCAAGGTGGTCTTTAAAGCACCAAGAGGTTCTGATTGGAAACAATTAAATATATAATTGTTTTTTCCCAGAGTGTACTGAATTAAACACTTGTCTCACAAAATTCAGTGACAGCAAAGCTTCTGGTTAATTCTTTATTTCTTGTTGCTAGGCTCCATATGCCACTCTCTAAGTTGAGTTTAATGAAAACAAATTGCTATATTATGCTCCATTCTCACGATAACGCAATTGGAATCCCCTTGATTCAAGAAAACTAAGATAAGAAAATCCCCTTGATAAGAAAATCTAATAAGAATATGAATATAATGTTACTTTGGAAAAGACTAAATGCATAGTTAATAGAACTGTTTTAACACTATGAATAGCATGGCAATTACTTGGCAACTGCATCTTTTGGCATAACCTTCCTCAAACTTCCCCTTAAAATTCAATTACTCATTTCTACACCTGCAATTCACCAGAGAAACAAACTCTGAGAAACACAAGACCATACAGGCAGGTATACTTGTCTGTGATGGTCTCAGAGATAATAAAAATTAAACCTCAACTTAAGGTAAAATGATAAGAGATGGATACCTCCTCTACTGCCCTAATAAAGTATTATGTGGTAAAGCACACACATTATATCAGAAATTATAATTATCATTAATAAGAATCTCAAATTTCAGCATGAGAGACATTCTTTAATTTTCCAGCTAATTCTCCAATTAACAGGTAAATAATTGGAATGAATGCAACCAACATAGATGTTGATTCCTTTATAGATGTGAGAAAATTCACCTTATGGGTGTGAGAAAATTCAACTTTCCAACACCCATCAATACTCAGTCACATTACGGCAAAAAGACAATTGGTTGATTTTCATAAATATTATCTATAGGATTTATGGAAAAAAGTAAAAATAACTTATTTCTCAATTCAACTCACAGGAGTAATACATTAGTCCAAGTCACATTACGGCAAAAAGACAATTGGTTGATTTTCATAAATATTATCTATAGGATTTATGGGAAAAAGTAAAAATAACTTATTTCTCAATTCAACTCACAGGAGTAATACATTAGTCCAATTTTTTTTTTTCAATCTCGACAAGAGCTAATTGTTATTAACTTAAAGACAAGCAGGAAGAGAAAATTCTCCAATGAGTTATCTAACTGTGTTTAATTCTGAATAAGCAAAAGGAGAATTTTGATTTTTGATTTGGAGATCTGCTTCCACTTGATCTCTAAAGCTAAGTTTTATAATTAATATATATAATTATCAGTGATAGACAATATGAAAATTATATTAAAACACAGTATAGTCAAATCACAGCTTCTTGTGATAAACAGTGTGGCTGTGATAGTTTGTACTACTAAGAATAGGTGTTCATTTGTTTGTTTTATGTGAAGGACAAGAAAGATTATACATATGAAATGAGTGGTTCTTACCCAATCAGTTGTTAGAGAATTAACTCTGCAAAATAGATTAGGAACTTGAAGTTAATAGGAATCTAAGAAGAAAATGATGAAGAAAAAGAAAAAGAAACAGCAAATTGCTATAAGAAGAATGTGGTACTTTGAAGAAGCTTGGTCTGTTAGAAGTATCTGAACGTAGGATGTTCAAAAAGATTTCTACAAGGCAAGTATTTAATGAGAATATAAAATTCTACTATTTGTAAACTACTTGTATGTAACTCTTCCATAAAGATTAGGCTAGGACACATATTAATGGGAAATTAAGTTAGAAATGAGGGAGATTGGGTCTGAGATTTGGAGTAATACAAAACAAAAATAAAGGACAGGGAGAAGAAAAACAATACAGAAAACTTAGGACATTGGAGCTAGAGATGCCTTTAAGAAGAAAATCTCTCCAAGATTGTTCAGAATAAATAATTTTAAAGTATGGATACATGGATTACACTGTCAAATGCTAAAGGTTGATAACATTGTAATATTAGCAATATTTAGTAAGTACTATCTACATTCCAGATACTGAACTAATAACTTTAAATAGTCTCACAAAAAACATATGAAGTCAGTAATATATATATATATATTTTTTTTTTAATTTATTAGGAAATTAAAGCAAAGTAGGCTGATAATATATA
>NW_007731176.1:148678-156513 GCF_000696425.1 Galeopterus variegatus
ATATATATATATTTTAATTTATGAGGAAATTAAAGCAAAGTATGCTGATAATATATACAAGTTAACAGTAAAATAAAAGAAATACATAGATATATACACAAATATACACATATATATCAAGCAAACACTAGTAAAAAATCAGCTGAAGTAGTTATATTAATACGAGACAAACTAGACTTCAGAAGAAGAGATATTATCATGAATAAGGAGAGATATTTTACAATGATTAAGTAGTTATTTCTCAAGGAAGATATAACAATTATAGAGGTCTATGTACCTAAAAACAGATCTTCAAAATAGAAGAAGGAAAAATTAATAGAATTAAGAAGAAGGATAGGCAAATCTACATACAGATATAATTGAAGGCTTCAACACTGTTATCTTAATAATTGATTAAATAAGTAGACAGAAAATCAGTGAGGATATGAAAGATCTGAATAACACTATCAACCTAGTTGCCATATATAGAACACTGAAGCCAAGAAGAAAAGAATACATATTTTTTTCTAAAAGTGAACATGACACAGTTACCAACATACTCATTAACAAATTTAAAATAATTCATGCAAAGTGTGTCCTTGAGTTAACTATGGCAGAGTTAAATTAGAAATCAATAAAGTAAAGATACCTTGGAAATTTCAAATATTTGGAAAGTAAATATTGCTATGTAACTCAGGAAGTCTTGTGGAAAATCAAAAATTATTTTGAAGTGTATGAAAATGAAAATACAACATATGAAAATATGAAGGATACAGCTAAAGTATCATATTCTATGGGGCCAGCATTAGCCTGAAACCAAATCCAGAAAAAGGCATTATATGAAAAGAAAACTACAGACCGACATATCTCATTAATACACATGAAAACATCCTCAGCAAACTATTAGCAAATCAGATCCAATAAAATATAAAAATAATAACACATCATGACAAAGGGGAATTTATATTAAAAATGCACAGCTAGTTCAGTATTCAAAAGTCAGTCTGTATAATTTACATAAACTCAAAGAGAAAATGCAAATAGTATCTCAATAGATGCAGTGAAATCATTTTTTAAAAGGCACCATCAATTTGTGTAAAACTCAGACTGGAAAGAAAAAAAAATCTATATTTTCAGGTGACATAATTATCTACAAGGAAAATTCTAAAAAATTACCATCTTATATAGTCAATAATTTAGCAAGGTCCCATAATAAATGTCAATATACAAAATCAATTCTATCTCTATATAACGTCAGTGAACAATTAGATTCTAAAATTAAAAAAAAAAACCACCATTAACAATAGCACCAAAAATATGAAATACATACATATAAATCTAACAATATAAATGTGGAATCTGAATGCTGAATACTACAAAACACTGATGAAAGCAATCACAAAGCTCCATTAAATAGGAATATACCATGGTTATGGACTGGAAAATACTCAATATTGTTAAGATGCTAATTGTCCCCAACTTGATCTATAGATTCAGTAAAATCCCAATCAAAATGCTATCAGACTTTTTATCAATAAACTTTGTATCAATAGTTTTTTTAAAGTTTATATGGAAAGGTAGATGAATTAGAATTAGCAAAAAAATTTGAATAGCCAAAACAATTTCATACAGAAAGTCAAAGTTAGAAGACTCACCATATTCCAAACCAAGACATCGTAAAAGTAGTCAGGGTAGTGTGATATTGCTGAAATAATGAGCATGTAGGTCAAAGGAACAGAAGAGTTTCACAAATAGATCCATATGAATAGAGTCAACAGATTTATAACAGTTATAAAGGCAATCCAATGGCAAAAAGGTCATCTTCTCAACAAATGATGAAACAATTAGATGTTCACATGCAAAAATGAAATTTGACCTAGACCTCACAACTTATACAAAATTACTTCAAAGTGGATCATAGACCTAATTATAAAATGTTAAATTCCGGAAGTAAACATTATAGAAAATTTTTATAAACTGTGTTAAGCAAAGATACAATATCAAAAGTAGTATCCAAAAAAGAAAAAAATAATAAATTAGACTTCATCAAAATTAAAAACTTTAGCTATGAAAAAAAAAACACTGTTAAAAGAATGAAAATATTTGTAAATTATACTGGAAAATAATTTGTATCCAGAATATAGAAGGAACACTCACAACTCCACAATAAGAATACATATAACACAATAAATGTACATACAAATGATTTAAGTAGACATCTTCCAGCAAGGAAGATACATGGATAGCAAATGGGAATATGAAAAGATGCTCAACATCATTCATATTTAGAGAAATGCAAATTAAAACTGCAATAAGATACCACTGCACACCTATTAAAATGCCACCTCCCCACCACCACTAATAATAATAGTAACAAGCAGTTGACCATACCAAATGCTGGAAAGGATGCAGAACAACTAAAACTTTCACATTACTGTTAGGATTGCAAACTGGTAGAGCCATTTTGGAAAACAGTTTAGCAGTTTCTCATGAATTAAACATATACATAATAAAAGTATTGTACACCTACATATTTACCACCCACCAAAATGAAAATTTATGTTCTCACAAAACTCATCTGTCGATGTTTATGGCATCTTTACTTATCATCATCAAAACTGAAAACAACCCAGATGTCCTTCAACTGGGGAATGACAAACTCTGGTATATACATACTATGGAAGACTTAAAATACTACTGAGCCATAAAAAAGAGCAAGGAGTTGATGCGTAAATAAATATGGCTGGACTTCAAATGCATTTTGCTAAGTGAAAGAATCCAGACTCAAAATGCTACATATGGTTTGATTCCACCTATGTGACATCTGGAAAAAGCAGACAATAAAATGGAAGGATAGTAGGACCAAGGGTTGACTACAAAGGGGTAGTAGAAGAGAATGTTTAACTTAATAGAACTGTTCAATATCATGACTGTGGTGGCAGATATGTAACCTCTATGCATTTGCCAAGACCTATAGAACCGTGCACACCAGCATCTAAATTATATTCTTTATAAACTAAAAAAAAAAATCAGTGACAATAATAATATTTTATATTAGTAAAGCCCTGTGTAGTGGATGTTCATTCATGAGCACTACTTAATTCTACTCCTGGAGAGAACACAGAGATTAAAAGAACAAATAATTGATATTCTCTGCATCGAATAGCTAATACTTTTTAGTGTTGTCATTCAAACTCAGATTTTTTGATTCTGAAAGCACTGTTTTTTTTTATTGCACCAAGTTACTTACATCATTAAAGAAACTATATTTTGTAGTATAATTCCTATTTTTAAATTCTCCTTTGTATTTTCCAGCGACCTAAAAAATATTTGTATTTGTCAACTTGACAAAAGTTTGTTTTTTCCCAAATAGTATTCAGAGTAGAAGAAGCAGTTTATAACTATTGATTCCACAAATACTTTGAAGTTTTAACATCTAATTTAATATGCACAGCACATATTTTTAGGTAACTATGATTAAATTATTTATCAGGATGTAGTAGTCAAAATGGCTTTTACCATATTACTAAAAGCAGGCTTATGACATGATGAAGTTACATTTAATCATTTAGAAAGGCAGGCTGATAAAAGCAATTTTTTCTTTTATAAAAATTAAGTATTTAATGCAATACTGCATTAAAAATAAATTATTGTTTCTCTCATTTTTACATTGAAATTCTTTTAACACAACTTAACCACTTTGTTCCATACCTAGTTTTTAAGTTATTGCCTATTCTATTATCTTACCTACTCTTTTTCACATATGTTTTAATAGGTGCCACTAATTCACATTTTTTTTATGATACCAATTAGCTATAGTGATATTTGGATAATTCAAATGAAACAGCCAACTAGGGAGGACAAGAAGTAACTTACGTTCAGTCTAGATCCACGTACTTCACAATAACTTATTCTTGGAACACTCTGACAACTAATCTTAGTGTTTCTCAGAATATCAGTCCTTTGTTTCCGTGACTAATGACCATAATGAGTGTGTGTGGTATGTGTTTGTGTTTGTGTGTGTGTTTGTGTTTGTGTGTGTGTATGAATAATATTTGGAGTCCAAAACAATGGGGTATACTACTTTTATAGTTCCAAAGGAGATAGTTCAAGCTCTTTCCTGTTAACTCCAGGAAAAACTAAACCATTAGTATAGCAGATGGAATGGAATTCTGAAATAATATTAACTTACGCATGAGAAAGCCTATTTTTAGTGTTCAGTAGGTTACCATTATTTTTCCATTTTTTATGGCTAAATATGCAAATAGAAAGATGATGTGCTCATAATTTAGTTAGGAGGTGGGAAGAGTTATTCTGGAAAATGCCAAGCTTAGGATTATAAAATATTGGTGGAATTATCCAATAATCAAGAAAGATTTCTTCAACATAAATTCTTTCTTTATGCTATGGAAGAAATTCTAAAATCCATTTTTTCTCCATTAATGCAGACATTAGTGATGACCTTTCATAACAACATTTCAAGACATGGTGGTTGACATTTCTTGAAATTAACCTAGACAAGGGAAAGACAAAACATATTTTTCCTTTACTGGCAAGTATGGAAGATTGTTCAACACAACTCCTGTGAATATTAACAGTGTCTATTACTGATCCAGTAGACAATGATGGCTCATTCTCAGCAGTCACAGTTCATCACATAGAGTCATATTTAGGGACTGTACCATTGCAAGTTATGGTTTTTGGGCACCCTTTAGCTTGCAGATTCTTGACACAAAAGACAGTTACAGTGTATTTATAGCCTTTAAGGTCACTGATCATTGATATGATGGACCATTATGTCTCTGGAACGTGTTGGCTGTTGGAACTATTGGTCTATTAACTGAATCTCTCCTGCACTAATACACATACACTAGGAGTCCATCTGCCAAATATCCTCATGAAAGAATTACTAGAATCTGTTCTGCATACTCATGCTAAAGTAATTTCAATTGACACAATCATGCTTATACTTGAAAAGTCCTTGAGTCTCTCTGCCACCTTCCTTACCGATCATTTGCAAGTCTAGTTAATTATATTGTAACAAGCTATTACCGCAGTCATTAACAATGTCTATAAGTCTCTTCATTCTACATTAGACTCCCAAAAGGGTCTGATTATTTTTTTAATAACTTTCACTTTTTGTAAGAAAACTTTTGGCAAAATAAATAATTTTAGAGAAATTTTCATTTTTGTTAAGCTTTTGGGGGAGTAATTATCATTGATGTTCTATCGTTTCATTTAAGTCATTATTCTATTCCATTGTTTTATTTAAGTCTATTTATTTAAGTCATTATTTTTCCTTATTGCATCATTTTGTTCCTTTTCATGTTTGAAATAATTTTTTAGACGTAGACAAAAGGTGCAAAATAATACAGAGAGTTTCTATATGCCTTTCTATATACCTTTCTACCAGCTGCTACTTAGTTTAATGTTTCATAGGACAGTAAGATATTTATAAAATTTAAAAAGATAACATCAGCACAACACTATTCACTAAAGTACAGACTTACTTAGATATCAGTGGTTTCCCCACAATGCCTTTTTTCTGTTCTGTGATCCAACCCAGGATCTCACATGCTCTTGGTCACGTGTTCTTAGTTTCCTTTAATCAGTATCACTTCATTAGTCTTTCCCTGTCTTTCATGACCTTAGCACTCTCATATTGGTGAGTTATATTACTACCATTCTCTTCAATTTTGGTTTGTCTGATGTTTTTCTCAAAATTAGATTAAGATAATTTATTGCTGAGAAAAAAGCTTCTCAGTACATTGTATCAGGGTGCATGATGTCTATATTACATGTGATGTGAACTTAGATTATTGAGCTATTAATGATGTTTGTCAAAATGATCCACTTGATTTTACTATTCTTATCATAATAATCACCAGATATTTTGAAGGAATTATTTTGAGACTATGCAAATATTCTGTTTTAATTTAGACTTTCACCTACTCATTTCAGCAGCCTTTGGAAGATACTGCATTCAGCAGTTTTTACTGTGGTCAAGTAATAGTGATTTTCTACTTCCCTCCTCCTTCTGTATTTATTAACTGAAATTCTTCCACAAGAAAAACTTGTTACTTCTTCTCTATTAATTATTTATTCAACTGTTTATTTCTATAAGTATGCACTCACAGATGCTTATTTTACTAGGGGGGTTATAATCCAGCACTCTATTGATTTAGTTTTTGCTCAAGTTATTCCATTTTTGGCTTTTGGGAACTCTAAGGTCAGTTCTGGTGACCTTTTGGTAAGTTCATATGTTTTCATATGTCCACTTTTTTTCTGACACAACAAATTCCTCAATTCTATTTTGTATATTCCCTACCTAAGCCTAGAATCAGTCAATTTTCCAAGAAACCTTGGTTCCTATAACTAGAAAATTGTATTTAGGAACTACGTTCTTGGCACTAGGTGTGCTCATTACTACTGTATCTACTTACAGAATATAGCTATATATAATAATTCATGATTGCACATACACATGTATTTATTTATGATTTACATATGAGGGTACATATACATGCACTTATTTACGATTTCATTCTCCTGTTTTATATCCAAAAACAATAAGTCCACATTGATATCATTGACTCCAACCCAGCACCACAGGTTTCATCTAGTATGTACATTTTTCTTATTTATAATTTCTTTCTCCAACAGGAGTTTCTGAATTTTTAACTAATATCTTCACAAGAAATAAATTTAACAACAAGAAAATATAATATATGTATGGTATATATCCTTTTTGTCTTTAGTCTTACAGTGGTTGGTCAAGTTCTGAATCATCTTGAATAAATTTTATCATAAGATAAAAGGGAAATAATCTGTGTATTAATTATCTATTGTTATGTAACAGATTATCACAAATTTAGTGGCTTAAGTAGCTTTTCTGCTTTAATCTCTCATATTCTGTGCATCAGTCATCTGGGCATAGCTGAGCTAGGTGCTTCCACCTCAGGGGGGTCTTAAAGAACTTCAATCAAGGTATCAAGTGAAGCTGCAGTCATTTCAAAATTCTCTGGAACAGAAGAACTTACCAGTGGACAGCAGTTGGAAGGCCTCAAAAATTCACTTCCAAGATTCCTCATGTGTGACTGTTGGCCAGCTTCAAGAGATCCACCTTCAAACTCATTCACATAGCTGCTGGAAGGCCTTAGGTCCTCAATGAATATTGGCCAGAGCTACTAACAACATGGTATCTGTTTCTGCCAAAGTGAAAGCTCCAAAAGAGAAAGAGAGAGATCACAGTTCTTTATTAACCTGATCTCAGAAGTCACATCTCATTACACATTTGCCATATTCTATATAATACAAGTGATTTAGTAGGTCAAGTCCACTTTCAATGGAAGGGTCTTAATAAGGGCATAAATTTTAAAACATCAGAACCTTTACAGGCCTTCTTACTTCTGGCCCTCAGTGATTCATGTTTATTTCAAATGCAAAATATACTCACTTCCTGCCCAGGTCCTCAGAAGTCTCATCCAATTATAGCCATCAGTCAAAGTCCAGAATCTTATCATCTAAATTAGGTCTTGATATGTTTAAGGCTACATTAAGAGAAATGTTATTTATTTTTTTAGGAAGTAAGGAAAGATGACCAAAAAACCATTTGGACCTACAGAAAGGAATGATAAGCATTGGAAAGAATACTTTTGAGGGAAAATATGGGAGATATATTTAATCATTTATAATCTGTTTAAAAGAAAACTGAGTGTTTAAAATAAAAATAATAACCAAATAATACAGGATTTTGATATTTCTAGAAGTAAAATATATGGCAACACTAGCATGACAGATGAGAGTGAAAATAAAGGACATATGCCTTTGTAAGGTATTACATTTTATGTGAAATA
>NW_007731176.1:156525-159417 GCF_000696425.1 Galeopterus variegatus
AAATAAAAATAATAACCAAATAATACAGGATTTTGATATTTCTAGAAGTAAAATATATGGCAACACTAGCATGACAGATGAGAGTGAAAATAAAGGACATATGCCTTTGTAAGGTATTACATTTTATGTGAAATAGCATAATTTGAAAATAGATATAATAAGTAAATATGTACACAAATATACTGTAAACTCCAGAGCAACCACTAAAGGCATAAAACAATGCAATTTCGCTAATAAGCCCAAGGTAAAAATTAAGAAAAAAATAGAATAAGAAGTCAGGATAGAAGAAAAAGGTACTAAGAACAGATAGAACCAATAGAAAGCAACTAGAAAAAAACATAGTTTTAAACCTGCTCCTATTGGTGAACATAATATATTTTCAAACCATCCAATTAAAGACAGAAGTCAAACAATAAAAAATAGACTCAAATATGTGCCACCTACTAGAAACCTATTTAAATGTAAAGACACTTTTGTAATAAAGAAAAAGAATGCAAAAGATATACAATGCAAATATTAAATATATAAAAACTGGAGTTACCATCTCAATATTAGACAAAGTAGATTACACAGCAAGGTATATTCCAGGGATACAGCAGCACTCATAATAATGAAGGGGTCAACTTATCAAGAGACCAAAACAAATCTAAATGTGTATACAATAACTGAATTTCAAATCATCTTAAAAAAAAAAAAAGAAGAAGAAATTAAAAACACCAAACTCAGTTATAATTGGAGATTCAATATTTCTCTCCTTAACTGATTAAAATTACTGAGAAATTCAGCAAGGATATACAACTCAAATAAAACTGTCAATCAACCTGATCCTATTAATATTTATTGCTAACTCCACCCCCAAATACTAGAATACTCATGTAAGTGTATAATAAATATTCAACAAGATAAAATATTTTCTGAATCTCAAAATTCCTGTAGTATAAAATAATTGAAATCATACAAAGCACATTCCCAGAGAAAATAAACTTACACTAGAAATCGATAACATAAAGATATCTGCCCCAAACCCCAAATATTGGAAATTTAAATATACCTATAAATATATAATATTTCCAAAAAAATCTCAAAGGATATTAGAAAATATTTTGAATTCAATAAAAATTTAAAAATAAATCACATCCAACTTTGTGAAATCTGTGTTAGAGTGATATTCATAGAACTATATATTTATATTAGAAAAAAAAACGTTTTCAAATTAATGATCTAAACTTCAGCCCTGAGAAACCAGAAAAAGAAAAGCAATCTCAAACCAAAACATGAAAAAGGAAGAAAGTAACACATATAAGAACGTGTCTCTGTTTTCTATTTCTGAATTAACTATGGATGCAGGTAAAAAGTACTTGATATAATTCAAGACCCAATCATTATATAATTAGGAATAAAAGAAAACTTTTTCAACCTAATAAAGGATATACACCATGTATCTACATTTAATATCATATTAAATATTGAAAGACTGAATTCTTGTCCCATCTGACTAGGAGCAAGGATTATCACCCTCAGCACATCTATTCCACATTGAAATGCAGGCCCTGGTGGTCCCATATCTTGTCAAACACAGCTGATCTTCTACTGAAGAACTATTTACTGAAACTATTTACGAATTATTTGCTTAATATTCACAATCTATAATGGAGGTACAGACATAAGATAACTGAAGTGGGCCCCATTATTTGAGAATGAAAATAACTGTTGTCACTATTGCATGAAACATCTGAAATCCAAGTGGGCACATGCGTTATTACAGCTGATGACAGCTTTCTGGAAATAAGTTCAAAAGAAAATTATTTTATAAATTGCTGTACATCAATAAGTTAGAAAACCTAGATAAAATCATACATTTCTGGAAAAAATATTAACTGCCAAAACAGTGTGCAATAAAAACATGATTAACAGTAATAATTAGAAAAATATAAATATAAATCAAACTTTTAAAAAATCTCCACACTAGTCTGATTTAGTAATCAACTTACACAAAACTTCAAGAAACATAAAATCTCTATCATATATTTTATCATAAAAATAGGGAAAAGGAAAGCTCCCCATTTAATTTTTAGCATCTATTAAAACCTTTGTTTCAAAGCCATACATTGAGAGTATATGAAATGAAATGTTAGAAATCTAAGATACATATAAAAATAAAGCAGTATGGTATGTACGCTTAGCTAAAATATGAGTTACCAATACCAGTAAAAGCAATCTAAAGTATAATTATACCCAATTTATATAATTATAAATTAGAGAAAGGTCAAGAGCAATTTATGACAGAAATGAAAAGAAAGATATAGCATAGTAATTCTGTCAATATAATTTATATAATGGGCTAAAAGAAAAATGCCATGTTAACAGAATCAAAATAAATATGTGACAAAGTATAATTTCTTTCATGGCAAAAATAACAAGTTGAATTACAAGGAAATTAATTTAATGAAGAAAGAAAAGAAGAATAAAGGGAAAAACAAAGGGTAGAGAACCTACAGTAGACTTATTATATTTAAATGTGCATATATTCCCCTAAAGATCATCAAAAAAAAAAAAAAAGTCACCAATTGTCAACAGTATGAAAATCCCTAGCCATCAAAGAGAAATAAGAGGAATAGTGATCAAAAGAAAAAATGTCACAAAATAAAGTCACAGAATCAATAAAATCTTAGAATAAATAAGAAAATCAATAAAGCTGTCAAAAAATCAACCAGTAAATATCAGTACTGTTTTACTCTACCTTTATAGCACACTAGAAATTATGTTAGAAAATAAAATGTTTATACTTGCAACATAATCTATATATTTTCTTAAATGTAACTTTTCATGAACTTTTTGGAAAAAAATTAAAGTTATATGTAAAAATATGTATATGTAAAAAAATAAATGCAA
>NW_007731176.1:159528-166918 GCF_000696425.1 Galeopterus variegatus
CTTTTTGGAAAAAAATTAAAGTTATATGTAAAAATATGTATATGTAAAAAAATAAATGCAAAATGTGATCCAACAATCCCTCTCTGGGTATATATCTCAAGAAAAGAAAATTTGTGTGTTGAAGAGATGTCTGCATCTCATGTTTATTGCCATGTTTATGGCCAAGATGTGCAATCAACCTAAGTGTCTATCAACAATCAGCAAATGAATGGATAAAAGAAGTGGTATATATACACAATGGAATATTATTCAGCCATAAAAAATAATAAAATCTGTCATTCACAGCAACATGGATGAGCCTGGAGAACATTAAGTGAAATAAGCCAGACAGAAAGAGAGATACCACATGTTCTCATTCATGTGTAGAAGCTGAAAAAGTTGATCACGTAAAGAGTAGAATAATTGTTACTAGAGGCTGGGAATGGTAAAGAGAACAAGTGGAGGGGTGGAGGTTGATTGAGGAATACAAAATTACAGCTCAATAAGAGGAATCAGTTCTAAGGTTCCCTAGCACTATAAGGTTATTATAGTAAACAATAATTTATTAAATTTTTGCAAATAGCTAGGTGATAGAATTTTGAATGTTACCAATGCAAAGAAATTATAAAGATTTGAGGGGATGAATATGCTAACTCCCAATTTTATCATTACACATTGTATACATGTATTGAAACATCACACTGTACTCCATAAATATGTACAATTATTACGTGACAACTAAAAATAAATAAATTCAAAAAAATAAATGTAAAAAATAAATCAACATATATTTAGTGCCTACCGTATGCTGGTTACCTTTTTGCAATTGGGAAAACACATGGCATAGGACAGACATAATCAACTATATTCATGAACATGATTATGTAACTACCAATATTTAAGTTCTCTACAATTTATTTATTTATAAAAATCAATTCAAATCAAAATGCCTCCTGAATTTTTAAAAAATATATAAAATGATATTCTATAATTAATGTAAAATAATACATTTTTATGAATAGCTAAGTCAATTTTGAGAAAAAAGAACAAAAATGGAAAATTTATTATGTCAGATAGGACTACTTGTTACAAAGTCTTAAAAATTAAAACAACATAAAAATGAAATGTGTTGTTAGATAAAAACACAAGCAGAATAATGTGATATAAAGGAGCTAAAAACTGATTCATCTATAGAGAAATATAAAGCATGATAAAGGTGTTATCACAAATCAATGGAGAAATGAAATGTTTAATAGATAGCATTGGAGATAATGGCTTGATATATAGAAAATATTACAATGATATCAAAACCCCCTCTATAAACATTATGTAAAAAAGTGAACTATTTGGTATATGTATCCCCCCAAAAAGGGCAAAATATAAAATAAATTTTAAAAATCTAATAGAATAAGATAATAGAAGAAAATATAGCGATATATCTGTGATTTGGCAATCACAAAGGGCTGATTAAAGAATTGTTTTTCAAGAAAGAGGGAAGGGAACTTTAAAATTAGCACATAATGGGCGGGCCCGGTGGTGCACTGGAGAGTGCGCCACTTGGGAGCACGGCGGCGCTCCCACCGAGGGTTGCGATCCCGTTGCTGGTCCACGGTACGGACGCGACAGGCTCCCAACGCTAGGGCAATGGCCAGTCATTTTTTTTTTCTGTTTTTCCAAAAAAATAAATAAATAAAATAAAATTAGCACATAAAAACAGTAAAAGTTTATAGTTTTAATGTGTGACATGGACTGGAGGTAAATAACTTTGTACAAATCATGAAGAAAAAATGACAGAAAAATGTGTAAAAGTTAGAATAGTCAATTTACAGAATGTTATGGACTGAATGTTCTTGTCTCCTCAAAATTCGTATGCTGAAGTCCTAATCTTTAATGTGATGATATTTGGAGTGGGGCCTTTGGGAGGTAGAGCTAGTGAAGGCCCTGCAATAGGATTTATTCCCTTATAAAAAGAAGAACAGCCAGTAGAGTTCTCTCCCTCTCTTTCTGTGTGTGTGTGGTGTGTGTGTGCATGCACATACCAAGAAACACCCATGTGAAGAAAAAACAGGAAGAAGGCTGTCACCAAGAAACCAACAGTGCTGGCACCCAAATTTCAAACTTCCAGCTTCCAGAACCACAAGAAATAAATGTCTGTTGTATAAGCTACCCAGTCCATACTCATTTGTTATAACAGCTGAACTAAGACACAGAGGGACTATCCAAAGTGACAAAAAAAAAAAAAAAAAAAAAAAAAAACTTTTCTATTGCTTTTCCAGTCTCTATTTCATTTATTTCTACTCTGATTTCATTATTTCCTTCCTTCTGCTAACTTTGGTATTAGTTTGTTCTTTTTCTAGTCCTCAAAGTATAAGATTAGGCTGTTCATTTAACAACTTTTTTCTTTTTCTTTTCTTTTCTTTTTTTTTTTTTTTTTGGTGGCTGGCTGGTACAGGGATCTGAACCCTGGACCTTGGTGTTACAAGTCTGCACTCTAACCAACTGAAGACATCTTTTTTCTTAATTTCCTCTTAGAATTGCTTTTGCTGCATTCCATAAGTTTTGGTATGTTGTATTTCTATTTTCGTTTGTCTCAGGATATTTTTTGATTTCCCTTTTGATTTCTTGTTTGACCCACTGGTTGTTCAGGAGTAAGTTGCTTAACTTCCACATGTGTGAATCTTCCAGTTTTCTTCCTTTCCTTGGTTTCAAGTTGCATACCATTGTGGTAAAAAAAAAAAAAAAAAAAAAGATACTTGATCTCTCTAGAAATTAGTGAAACACAAGCTAAAACAGCATTGAGATGCATCACACAACCATCAAATTGGCAAAAGTAGAAAGTATTTCCCACCCAAAATTATGGGGTAAAAGGTGGGAATGGCAGATGAAAACCATTTTCAACTGTGAAAAAGCCAAAGTTGCTGTCAGTGTAGTGTGAGAGTTAAATGATCTGTCTTACATAAATTTCAGAATTAACTAAATATACCCACACAGAATGGCACAGTTCCAGATGTGGTGGGCCTTTACCACATGGGAGATTTCCTAGTAAGATGGCATGGTGAATCAGAGGAGAGCTCCTGCTCCCCATGAGCCCACCTGCACATAAGAGAGAAAAGGCAGTAGCAAAATCACATAAGTAATATCAGAACATAAATGACTAGTGTGCTCATGCCATATAATACTAACATAGAAGGGAAGGATACTAATTACTCTGATTTGAGCATTATGTATTGCACACAGGTATTGATATTTGACGTAGTACCTCACAGATGTGTACAATGAAGTATGTTTCAATAAAAAAAGAATATTGAAGAAAAAATAAAATGATCTTTTCCATTTCATTTAAAATAAATTATGTATACAGGTAGGAGAAAAATTGCCCTTATGTGGTAAACAAAATCTCTCTCTCTCTCTCTTTCTCTTTCCCTCTCTCTCTCTCACACACACACACACAAAAGCATAATTTTACAGGTGAAATAAGTTGGTATTGTAAGGGAAAATAATTATAGTTAACTTGTATTTAGTAACTAACATTCTGGAATGGGTAAATTTGAGCACACTGAGGCACAAAGATGCTAAGTAACTTGTCCACTTCCATGCAGTTTACAATGTTAATTTCAGATTTCTCTGTCCCTGGTTAAAGTTTTCACATTTTGCATCACTTGAAAACCTAATCGTTAGATAGCAATCAGTGTGAATTAGAAGATTATTTTCCCAAAACATCGACTGCCCTGTCCCTTGTTAAATCCCTGATGTTAGAATAAAACTAGAATTGACCAACCTATACATAAATTGTTTTTGAAACTTTTCTGTTTGGGTTTTCCAAGTAACCAAATCAAGTCTGCATGTACAGCTTGGATCACTCTTCACAGTCAGACTTCTCCGGTCCTAACATTACCAATATACTAAGGTAACTCTAGTAGGATATATTCGTAGTCACCCTAAAATGTGTCTGCTCTTCTCAGGTGCCCACAAACAAATTATTCAGTCTGCCAAGATATCTACTATTGCTGTTGAGTTGAAGTTAAAGGCCCTACCACAGGCCCCCAGGAGTCGAAGTCCTGAAGTCCCTCTTAGAGGAATGGTGACCATCTGTCCTCAGTTATACCACTTCCTACTGTCTCAACTTTTGGCACCATTTTACTGCAGGGCCTGATCTCAGAGGAACTAAGCCTTCTCGCAATGAAATTGGTACTTGAGACCTGCATGGCTATGACCCTTTGCTGAGTCCTAGAGTTGAAATGTTCCAATGTCAAACTAAAAGCAACTTGATTGAAGTGGAAACGTTACCTTTTTCCACCTTTTCTATGACTCCCTCCCGACTCTAGCCAAAGGCAGTAGTGGGCTCTAAAATTTACCAGTGTGCGATCTAGTAAGCTCACTGGTCTCAGTAACTGTGGTCAACCTTAGCCAAAAATATTAAATGAAAAATACCAGAAATAAACAATTTGTAAATTTTAAATTACCTGCCATTCTGAGTAGCATGATGAAATCTCATATCATCTGGCTCCATCCTGCCAGGGATGTGAATCATCCCTTTGTCCAGCATATCCACACTGTATACTCTATCCTCTCATTAGTCATTTAGTTGCCATCTTGGTTATCAGATTGTTGTGCTCATTTACCTGCCCATAATCCTCTTGACTGGGTCAATAGTCAAGCTAGGGCTGGGTCTGGAGCTCACAGACCCCTCAAGCCCATTGTCCAGATTGGGTCACAAACCCTTTGCATGCCAGGTGGGGTCACCAGACCCCTCAAATGCCAGGCTTGGTCACCAAGACCCCTCGGACACAGGTCTATGAGCTGGGTAACAGGCAAACAGGTCCTTAGAAGCCATAGGTTGGAGAGCATGGCCACATGGTGGAAGCCTGAGGCAGAGGCCAGGCAAGTCGCCTGCCACACAGGTGTACTAACTCCATCCACACTCACACAAGTTGCAAAGAATGCACCACACCACCCCTGACTGGATGGGCAGGCAAAGGGGCCTGATTAAATTATTCTGCTTACCCAACACAGATAAAAACAAAACAAAACAAAACAAAAATAACAAAAACACAGCATATATAAGGATTCAGGCATCCATTGGGGGTTTTGGAACATACCCCCTGCAGGTGAGGAGGGACTACTGTACTCACTAAATAATACTTTGGTTTCCTTTTGAACTATGTAGTTCCTGGGATCAAGAATATGTAATTAAGAGTAGGTAATTGAGAGATAAATGTATAAACAAACTAATAAAACAAAAGATCTGCAGATGACAAGCTGAAAGGAATTCTAAAAGGCCAGTTAGTTCTTAATCACTTTCTTCTTCATACTCAAACGTGTTTCAGTTAAACTATTCTAGGAAGCCCACTGTTAAAATGTAATAGCTTTTTGTTTAATTCCAGAAAAAAAACTTCAATTAATTGCACTTATACCACATTGCCAAGATATCCAACCAAGTTTTCCTATTCAGGTTTCCAGCATAATGCTTCAAATAGCACCTCTTTTTCTTACAGTAATTAATTTCCTTTCCTCAATTTACATACCTCAGTTGTATCTATATGCTTTTAAATGTCCCTAAATCAATCCACTCTAGCTAGTTAGTTTTTTTATCATATCGCTGGTCCATTTTTCTACTCTGCTACTTTTTTTTAGCTGTTTATTCAACTTCCTTATTTACATCTCCATTAATTATGCAGTAATGGCCTTAAGTGTTCAATTGCTGGAAGGACTCATAGGACTCAAACAGTTTTACTTACAAAAGACTTTTGTTATAGGCAAAGGAAGAAAAACAGCAATAGCAACAAAAGGGCATGCACTGAAAATGGTCTAAAGATATCAGATGTAGGCTTCTTTCTCCTTATACCATTGGGTCACACAGGACTTTGTCTCCAAGTCCTGAAGCACCCCATGATCAGCAAGCCCAAAGTCATCTCATGGTGGAAGTTTCTCTTAGTAAGCTGGTCACACAACAACCTAACTAGCCTTAAAAGTAGAGACATTTCCAGCTCTATCAAAACCAAGGACAAATCCAGTTGTTATTATCATTCAATGCTGACATGCCAATGCATCCTGCCTTTAAAACAACTCACAGATTCATGATTATAGAAAAACATTTATCTCTAGTTGATATATTCTATAGCCTTGGCCAAGGGTCACCAGCATGCTTTAGGCAGATTTGGAGATAAGAATGTAGTCAACCCAGACCAGCTGAAATTAATCCATGCTATTCAGTATCTTTTAAATGATGAGCCCCAGGTAAAATTCAATATGTATTAAATCATGAATCCATGCAGCAAAATTTTATGAAAGAAGTCTATGAAATTTTACACTTTACATAGTAAATTAGGCATTTGTAAAAAAATAAATAAAATAAATAACTGTCTCTCCAATTTTTCAGTGCAATATCTTAGAAAATCATAGTACTTCAAGGAGACACTTGTATTTGTTTTATTCAACCAAAAATATAGTATTACAAATGTTTTTAATATGTATTTTCCTTTCATAAGATTTATTTCACTAATGTTTATAAGGTTGCAATGTCAGTAACTACATGAATAACCTGTGGAGGAATTGGTGGAATTGAAGATCAAAAACAAGAAAAATAATTTTTAAGAAGGAAACAAATCAACTGCAGCAATAACAAACTGCAGATATGTGTAGCTGAACTTGCCAAACAAAAGGGGATAGGAAGTTTATTTTAGGAGAAACAA
Source organism: Galeopterus variegatus (assembly GCF_000696425.1). NCBI lineage: Eukaryota > Metazoa > Chordata > Mammalia > Dermoptera > Cynocephalidae > Galeopterus > Galeopterus variegatus. Next base: position 166,200 of record NW_007731176.1, read on the forward strand.
ACTGTTTAATTCAGTGTAATTTTTTGTTGTTGTTTCTTATTTATAATGCTAATACATTAAAAATAAATTGAAAATAATGTTACATAACTAGTCTGTCCATCATTACTATGGATTTAAAACTAAGGCAGGAGAAGATAATTTCCAGTATGTAAGACAGCTCTGCACTTACTTTCACCCAGTTCAGTGGACAGTTACCAGAAATTTCTAATTGCTTTTATATCTTGCCACTGTCTAAACATTTGCATCCCCCCAAAATTCATATGTTGAAACCTAATCCTAATGTTATTGTTTTAGGAGGTAAGGTCTCTAAGAGGCCTTTGAGAGGTTATGAAGGTAGATCCCTGGTGGATGGAATTAGTGCCCTTAAAAAAGAGGGGCCAGAGAGCTGCCTTGACCCTTCCACATGTGAAGACTCAGCTGGAAGGAGCGATCTATGAACCAGATGCTGCATCTGTTGGCATCTTGATCTTGGCCTTTCAAGCCCCTAGGACTGTGGGAAATAAATTTCTGTTAAACAACAAGCTACCAAGTAATGGTATTTCGTTATAGCAGCTCAAACAAACTAAGACATGTATCCAGTCGAAAAAAAAAAAAAGCATACCTTATTAATAATCATAAAAGATCAGATCCCAGGAATTATTTTACCCTGACGGCCCATTGTACTTCTCTTCTTTTGACTGCTCGTCTATAAGCCTCTATTTGTCTTATTGACTGTATCC
>NW_007731176.1:167492-167876 GCF_000696425.1 Galeopterus variegatus
TGTACTTCTCTTCTTTTGACTGCTCGTCTATAAGCCTCTATTTGTCTTATTGACTGTATCCCTCTTATTTCTATTCTCTTATATTTTGTCTTTATTTTCTAATACAAGACAAATATATGTGTACTACTGGAAAATATAGCAAGGCCTCCATTACAAAGCTGAAAATAAGGGAATAAGAATACTTACTTCATTTTAAAGCAGCAAAACATGTTTTCTTATTCCTGGAATTATGAGAATTTTTTCTTCCCAATGCTAAAATCACTCTTGATAGGAAATAAAGTCTCTTCACCACTCATTGTTCAAAGTACGAAATATTGTGCTTTAAATAATATAAAAATAATTCATCTATGTATTAATAGCATGATTTTTAAGATGGTCTGGTTT
>NW_007731177.1:0-32131 GCF_000696425.1 Galeopterus variegatus
CTATTGACTGACTAAGATGTTGCTGTGGTTGCCAATTTGGTATGGCTACCTCAGTGACTGTCAGTTGGCCACTAGTGCTTTGCGTGTGTGGTTGCCTCAGGTCTTGGGCCTCTCTGGGGAGCCACCTGTCTGGTCAGCTTGGACTCTGTCGGGCTGCTGGATCACGGGGTGGTACCGCAGGGTGTGTGGTCTCTGCTGAGCTTCGACCTCCTGTGCTGGACTTCTCCCTGTTCCGTGTGCTCTGGCCTGGGTGGCTGGGATGCTCCGAGGCACCACAGAGAGTGTGGTCTCTGCAGAGCTTCCCCTTCCCCTGCAGGATGTCTCCCTGCTCTGTGCACACTAGGCCAGGCTTGGGATGGAGCTGGGTGGCGGCGGTGAAGCCTACCTGATCGCGCGGCAGCGGCCCCCCCACAGGGTGTGTGGACTCTACGGAGATTCTAACTTCCTTGCTGGACGTCTCTGTGCTCCGTACACATTGGGCTGGGCTGCTGGATTGTGCAGCAGCAGTGTGGTCCCTGTGGAGTTCCCGCCTCCCCTTCCGGACGTCTCCCTTCTCTGAGCGCACTAGGCCGGGCTGGGAATGGAGCCAGGTGCCTGCGGTAAAGCCTACCTGCTGGATCACGCAGTGGCGGCCCCACAGGGTGTGTGGTTTCTGCGGAGCCTCTGCCTTCCTTGCCAGATGTCTCCCCACTCTGTGCGCACTGGGCTGGGCTGGGAATGGAGCCAGGTGGCGGCAGTGAAGCCTATCTGCCAGATCGTGCGACGGCGGGCCCGCAGGGCATGTGGTCTCCGCGGAGCTTCTGCCTCCCCCGCAGGACATCTCCCCGTTCCATATGCACTTGATGTTATGTTTTTATAGTTTAAATCGGTTGATTTGTGGGAGAGAGTGACGCTAGGGACAGTCTATTCCGCTATCTTGACTGGAAGTGCCTTGGGTTCAGTTTGGGAGGCTGGGAAATCCATGGTCCAGAGGGCGCAGCTGGTGAGGGCCTTCTTCTGGGTGGTGACTCTCTACAGAGTTGCGGGGTGTCACCTAGTGAGAATGGCCTCAGCGTGGGCAGGAAGGCACGGCAGCCACGCTGCTCCCCCATACATATTTTTTAAGTTAACAAATAGTTAATTGTATTTTCCGAATTTCCTATAGACAATAAAAGGGTACTTCAAAAAGTTCATGGAAAGACTCATATTATTTTTCAATTCTATGTATCCACAAACGTTTTTTCTCTTTTTTATTAGCATATTCATTATTACAAATCATAATTATTCTTTATGCTCCTTACCCAATCAGTCCCCAACCCCCCTCCCTCCATTAAGTTTTTGAAATACCCTCGTTATGTTTAATCCTTACAGCTGAAAAAAAATGCTTCCCGAAGAGTTATAATATAGGAAGGAATGAAGTGAAACTAATATTAAGAAGTCACCTAGCAGAGCACAAAGCTCAAAGTTGAAGGCCCAGTTCAATTATCAAAAGGCTGAAGGCCCGGTGAAACCCTGGTCCCAGACTTACCAAGTTTTTGACCTGATGCTGGGTGCTGGCCTTGAAAGCTATGGTTGGCAGCTCATTGCGAAGGTAATCCAGCCACTTCTCCACAACCTCCTTGGGGACCAGGTCTGGAGAAAACAGGAAAAGATGGGCTAGTAAGGAGAACAGAACCTCCGTGACTCACTCCAAAGACACATCCACCCACACCTAAGGCTAGGCCCACCTCCCACCAACAGGTCTCTCTGCTGGTCCTGTCAGTCCCCAAGTTATAAAGGACAATCTGGTCTACAAGACCAGTTGGGCCCTCCATGAGGGGGCCTCTGTTCCCTCAGGGAAAATGGACAAAGTAGTTGTTTGGTCCCAGAGGTCCTCCTTCCAAGTCAAGGTGCCCAGGGTGCCAGGGGCCTGTCAAATATTGTGTTTCCCATCCCATCTCTGGATCATTCTAGGTTGGGCCAAATGTCAAGAATAACCCTGATAAGAATGGCTTTCATTTGTGAAGTAGTGACCATGTACAAAGCACTTTATCCTTAATTCTCACAACAAACCTTTGAGGTTAGAACACCCATGATCCATTTTATAGCTAGAGAAATGGGAGCTCTGAGGTGACATGACTTGTCCAATATCCCTGAGAAAATAACACAGGTGGGATGAGATCCAGACCTGAGTGACTCCTAAGCCCCTGTGCTTTTCTGCCCTAGTCTTTGGGTTCCAGCTTGAGGGAGAGAGGAGGCTCTGCAGGGTTGTCCAGTCACAGAAAAGGCTCAAAATGGCAAGAACAGGAGACTGACTGACAGGCAGGCTCAGACTCCACTCCCAACTTGTGCTATACTCTGCGTGTGTGTGTGTGTGTGTGTGTGTGTGTCTCTTCAGACAGCATTCCTCGCTTTGAAAATTAGAAAAAGAATTCTTACAGTACATGCCTGTTATGAGTACCACTGAGTTGCTTGGTCTCAGTGTCTCATCTGAGCTAGTCTTTCCAGAAGGACCAGCCCATTCCCTGCCGTACCCAATCCTACCAAACACCCACCAATCTTGTTCAAAACCAAGACCAGCTTCTTGGTGCCTTCCGCCCGAAGGACAGCCTCCTCCATTTGGAAGCAGCGGCAGCCCAATGGGTCTCTGGCATCTAGGACTTCCAGAATCACATCAGAGTATTCCACCACCTACAGGGCAGAGGACGGAGGGATGAAGGCAGAGAAAGGATTGGGCAGTAGTCACACAGGTCTGTGAAAGAAAAAGTCTCCATCTCAGGAAAAAACAGAAATAGGACTGAATTGGGGCCCTCCCCAAAGGGCCTTAAGAAATGGATCTTCATACCTTACAGAACTCCTTGTAATAAGCGTTCCTTGTGGCCTCGTCATCCAGCTGAGGAAACATATTTAATTCCTCCAAAACTTCCCCCTAAAGGAGGAAAAAAAAGAATGGCCCGGAGGAGGGGGCAGACAGAGAGAGAGAGAGAGAGATAGCCAAGGCTTTGGAAACCACAGGAGGCTGGGGAAACCATGACCAAACAACAAAGCTGGGAACCAGAACAACAGATAGACCCACATGCATGGTGCATGTGTGTGCCCTATGTGTATGTACGTGTCTTAGCACCAGCCAGAGGACTGAGTGTGCACATGGGTGTGTGAGGAAGGAATGTGTGAGGGAGGTGTAAGTGAGAAAAACAATCTCTGGGGGACATTAAACAGGGGAGGCAAAATATGTACTATATGTCAGAAAAGGCAGTATGAGTTCACAAGTATGTATTCTGTGCGTGAGACAAGAACATATGCCAGAAAGACAGCAAGAAGCCTGCGAAGAAAGATGACATCCCCTCACAAATGCGTCTCTGTTTCCTCCCCTCATACTCTCGCTTCCTCTCCCCCCATCCCCACCCTCAGTCACATCTCTCCCAACTCTGATCCCACCACCACTCCCAGTCTTTGGGTTCAAGCTTGAAAGAGGGGAGCTCTCCAGGGATGTCCAGTCACAAGGCTTAAAATGTCCTTTAACTCCCTTGCATACTCCCTCCCCACTGCTTTCCACCCTCACCCTCTCTGCACAGATTCCCTCCTTCCTCTCCAACAACCTCACTCCGTTCCTCTTTCCCTTTCACAGAGCAACAGCAAGTTGCTTTTGAGCAAACCTGCACCAGTCCTGCCTGGGGACAGGGCTGCTCTCTTACCTTGTGCTCAAACTCCTCCTGGCGTCTCAGGACATCCTGACAGTAACTCTCAATGGTCCTACGTCTGTGTCTCTCTTGCTCCCGGGCAGCTTGCTGCTTCTGCCTCATCTCCTCAACCTAACAAGTGAACACAAACTGGGACTGTACCTGACTGAGTCTGCAGCTTAAGGGAGGGATGGGTGACAGAGGAAACAGTGTGACATGGCACAGGGGGAGGGCAGGTATGACAGCAGGAGATAAAGGGTTTGAGAAAAAAAGAGCAATGAAGGGAGGGAAAGAGTGGCAGAGAAAAATAAAAAGTGTGTGTGAAGCACAGAGAGATGCATGCTAGGCAGAGGGACCCAATTAAGACCAATGAGGGACAGAGGACAAGGTCCTGGGATGCTATATCGTTTAAAGGGCAGAAAGAGGAAAGAGCAGCAAGAGAGACTGGAAAAGACTGGACAAAGAGGAAAGATGACATCCAGGAGAGTGAGATGATAAGAAAGTCAGAGTGCTCGAGGAAAGCACAGTCTCTGATGCTGAGAATTCCAACGAGATGAAGGAAGAAAACTACCCATGAATGTGATGTCAGGGAAGGCACTGGTAGAGCAGCAGGGGTAGTTTCAGGGGAGCCATGGGAGCATAAGCCAGGCAGCAAATGTACTAGGAGGTGAGGGGGAGGTTACCTCCCTCTCTTCCCCCTCCCACTTTGGCCTTTGCCCTTCCGTCCAACACTTTGTGGACCTAGCATTCAAACCAGGTCCTCTCTCTCCCCCAAGATAAACGGCTTACCCTCTTCTTCTTTAATTCGACCTCCCAACTGGCATGATCATTAGAGTAAACAAACTGGGGAGCAGAGGACACTTTAGAAGTTGTTTTCTTCCCATTTTGCTTTGCAGGCTGGTCACCACACAAGAGAAATAAAATCAAAGACAGATAATGAACCCATGGAAATCACACTGCCCCCAGTGTGATTAGTTGTGGTGGGGAAAGAGAGAAAAGGAGTAAGCAAAAAGGGCTCTGTCCCCAGAGATCTGTCCATCTGGCTGGAGAGAGCCCCTCCCTCCCCTAGCCAGACATGGACTGACTGAAGAACAGCAGGAAAACAGTGGGGGCAGAGGGAGGGGCAGCTGGGAAGGATTCCCAAGGCCCAGGGAAAAGCTTTCTACACAAGTAGCTCTCAAAGTGTGGTCCTTTGACCAGCAGAAATAGCACCTGAGAACTTGTCAGAAATACAAATTATCAGATGTCATGCCAGACCTACTGAATCAGAAACTATGGGGTGGAGCCCAGCAATCTGTGTTTTCACCAGCCCTCCAGGTAATTCTGGAGGGTTGGTTCAAGTTCGAGAGCTTAACCCACACTAACTTTGGAGAACCCAAGCCTTCTCTCTAGCCCATACCTTCTTCTCACTGCTCTAGCCCAAGCCTTACTTGCCCACACCTTTCCCAGCAGGACCAGGAGACCCAGTAGCTGGATCCAATGTTGTGGCATCCCTCCTCTCCAGGACAAACAGGGACTTGGGAATCAGACAGACTCAAGTCCCAGCTGTTAACCTAGGAAAGTTTCTCACTGAGGTTCAGTTTCTTCATCTAAAAAATGGGGATAATGATAATGCCTACCAAGGTAAATCAAGCACAAAGTAGCACATGGTTTGTGGTGGGAACTGAATAAACACTGCTGATTCTCTGTTGTGGCTACCCAGAGAGAGAGAGAAAGCCAGATTTGCTGATTCCAATGCAGCACTCTGTTCAGAGTCACCCAATATTTACTGGTTTTTGTGGGCCTCTCCTAGGGCAGGCAACCTATTCCTGACCTTACCCCCACCAATGGGCATACCCCACCTGAGTGTAAGATCAACTTACCTTCTTGCAGCCTTTGGAACCTTTACCTGGCTTTTTATTTTCTACAAAAAAAAAAAAAAGAAGAACGAACGATCATCTACCTACCCAACATTTGTTGACACCTCAATCAAGGTCAGGTCACACCACAAACCTAGGAAGCCACAGACACTATGTGTGTCTAGATCCAGCACAAGACAGAAAGATGCAGATGGCAATAACAGTGTCAGAGGAAGTGCTGGATATAATGTTTGGAGCATTATTTCAATGCAAACTCAAACAATTCTTAAGGGAATTAAGTAGAGAGAAACACCTGAATGTGCACTTGTGACTCCTCTCTCCCTGCCAACTTCCTGCTGTGGGCAATAAAGTTTCAGTGCTAGGCTGAGGTGAGGGAGCTGACAGCATGGGAAGGTGATCTGAGGAGTCCCAGCCGGCTAAGCCTGGGTAGATGCCCTCATCATGTAGAGAAAGAACTACCCATTCCTGCTGACCCTGCTCAGGCCATTGCTTCTAAAGGAAACTGACCCACTCAGCTAAACTACTGCCTCCCTTAGATACCAGGAGAGAGCTGCTACTTCTCCAACCAGGTCTTAACAAAGCCCAGGAACTTAAGAGGTCTCTCCCCACTTCAACAAGAAGTCCCATCTGTCATCCCATTCACAGTTAGCCTCTTGAGGAAGAATGGTTTCTCTAAATTCTCACTACCTGCAAGGGGACTACAGGAATTCCTAGAGAGGGAGGAGGTTCTGGAAGGTCAGGAAATATACAAACAAATATATGAGCAGCTCAAGATCACCAGAAAACAGGCTCCCCGATCACATCAGGTGGCTCATAGTGAAGCAAAGTTAATGCAGGAAACAGAACTTAAATACTACTGCAAATTCGAAAGGAACTGAGTAAGAAAAAAAGATTCCCAAAATTTGATATTGAATAAAAATGCAATAAATATAGTGAAAAACAGAACAGACATCACTAACCACCAAAGTAATAAGCTAGAAGACCAAGGGATGGAGCTTACTGAAAACAGAACAAAAATCCAAAGAAATAAAAATTATGAGTGAAAATATAAAATTAAAAAATGGAGAACAGACCCAGGAGAGCTAATACCTAAATAAAAGGAATTCTTGATAAAGAGGCACAAATGGAGAAGCAATAATTTTCTTAAATAATAGATGCAAGTTCCTTAATTTGAAGGTAGGCTTGAGGATTCAGATTGCAAAGGTGCATGGAGCATCAAGATTAACCACAAAAAAAAAACATACCCTGGGTACATCCTGATGAAATTTCTGAACTCCAAGGATAAGAGAAAATCATATAAGATTCCAAACAGAAAGTTTCCAACAAATGAGAGAGAAGCAGGCCACCTTCTCAAATCTACAACTCTGAACACTTAAGACAGAAGAAAAGCTATTACAAACCTCTGAGAAAAACGACTGTGTTCCAAGCCAAATTCCTCACCTACCCAATAGATCACTCTTATGGGAAGTAAAAGAAAGACATTTTCAGATGTGCAAAGATTACCATCTGTGTTTCCTTTCTGGTAAAACTATTGGCAAAATTAAAAAGTAAATCAGAAGAAAAAATCTCAAGCTAAAGAAAACAAATAGTGGTGGACAAGAAATCTATTAAAACTTATCATTAAATCTAAAAAAGAGAGCTGGTAATATGGCTAAGAACTGTAATACATATTAAGAAAGGATCCTTAAAATCCAGTAAGTATATCATAAGGAACTAGCTCAGAACTAAAAAACCAAATTATTTCAACAAAATTCAGGAATCAAGCAATGGAGGTTGGAAAAAAAAGCAAAAGCACGAACGCATGCTAACAGTTTCACTTTGGAAGGGTAGGATAAAAGAAGTTATTATTTAACTTTGGTAAAGCGATAGAGAAATACAGGTTTAATTATGTCTGACATAAATATGAATGCAATTACCAACATAACTTTAATTACTGGTGGACTATTGTTTAAAAACTTCATCAATGGGCTGGCCCGGTGGCGCACTCGGTAGAGGGCGGCGCTCCCGCTGAGGGTTCGGATCCCATATAGAGACCGGTCCACTCACTGGTTGAGCGCGGTGCGGGCGTGACACTGAGGGTTGCGATCCCGTTGCTGGTCGCCGTACGGGTGCAACACCAAGGGTTGCGATCCCGTTACCGGTCACGAAAAAAGACAAAAAGGAAAAAAAAAAAAAACTTCATCAACTGAGAAAAAAAATAAGGGAATAAGAGGAAAAAATAAACAATAAATATAAAATAAGATCGTAGAAATTTAACTAGACATATTAGTTATCATAACAAATATGAATGGGTCAAATTTCCCTGTTAAAGAAAACCCCCACAAAACAGAGCCCACGTCTCCTTTTTTCCCAAAGTACTCATGATGCAACAAAAAAGAATATGAAGTTTGGAAAGAACCAGGTCTGCCCTCCCCCCTTTTTTTTTAAATGGCTGATGGAAATGGACCCGAACACGTCACCTTGACCTTGGTGTTATAACACTACACTAACCAACTGAAATAACTGGCCAGGCTCACCTCTGGCCATTTTACTCAACAATTTCCACCTGTGTTAACTTGCCTAGAAACTGAGCACCTGCGCTGGATACAGGCACACAATGAAAGAAAATACATCACTTAGACAGGGGAGAGCATCTGCTGCAGAGCAAAGAAGGGAAGGGGGAAGGAGAGGAGAAAAGGGGAGGGGTACACACTGTCATTGCTCACAGCACCGCAGCACTCAGGAGCCTCTGCTCATCGGTTTGTCAACAGCTTCAAAGAGAAAACAGCTACCATCTTATAGCCAGCAGAATGAGGTTCTTATTCTGGTTCAACATCTAGCTGGTTATATGACCTTGAAGAACTTTTAAAAATCTCTCTGAGCCTCATGTGTGCATCTCCCAACAACATATAGGCCTAAAATCACCAACTCTCACATCAGTACTCAAAGGCAAATCTCTCCATTCATTCACCCCTCATCTCCCATACTCTCACCCCCATATATCCCTGTACACCCATCCTTACAGACTTCATTCCCCTCCATTCTCCCTCTGCCCTTGCATCAAACCTCTCACAATGCCCTCTGAAACTCGCACTTGGGTGATCAGCACTCCCCTAATTCCTCAACCTCTCCTTGGGAAAAATTCCCCCAAACTCCTGCCTTGAAACTTGGTTCTCCCAAGAACAATGCTTCACTTGCAGGCCTCTCAAAAGGTGGTTTCCTCCGGCACATGGTTATCTTGGAGCCAGTACGTAGAGGAGGTGTTCTCCAGACTTACCATTGCCAAACTCGGACTATTTCTCCCTCTTGTTTTAAAAAAAAAAAAAAAAAAAAAAAAAGATAAATACAACTCCTGCTCTTTTTGAGGCCTCCACCATGCTGCTATGCCTGTCATCTATGAGTCACACCTGGCTCATAGCTATACTTTCTATCCAACTCCTGCCACCATCACCTGGATGACCTTGGCAAACACTGAACAACCTGAGTTTCCCACTTCCTTGACATCCTCACTTCCAGAGATTTCCACTCCATCTCAGCCACCCATTTCTATGGTTACACCTCCAGGGGCATCACCTGTAACTGTCTGGACTTCTGAAAGCAGTCTCAGACACCCCTCTCTCCTATCTTCAAACTCATTTGTCCAACTTCCTAGACTTGAACCCTCTAGTCAGCTCCTTATTTATCAGCCACCCCTCTTCCCTCCCTGTCCAGCTAACATTCCACGGTCTATCATTACAATTGCGCTCTTGCACAAAGCCACAATTCCGTTGCCCCTCCACTGCCCTAACAGGATATATTTACAAGTGTTTGTTAACTGACCGGCTGGCAAACAAGCAGGCAGACTGGTTCCAGATTATACACCTGTACCACCAACACTGATGGCTATAAACTTCTCAAGTGATGAAACACCCCTCCCCTTTTAAATAACCACCCAAAAATGTACAATTAAAACTATTTGAATACTCTTTGTAGGACTCCTCCATAACCTTCCCAGATTTCATCATTATCATTATCATTTGGGTCCAAGATATCCCTAGACCAGGGTGGAGGCAGCAGCACCACTCAGCACCTTCCTTCGTCTTCCTTCACAATCATCTGTTAGTCTGATCATTATTTTTGTTGCAATCTACTAGTGAAGGTCTTACTTTGTGTGCACGTGTAAAGTTTTTCTATTTAATTTAATTCTCACCATTTTCCCCACTAATGTAGACGTAGAGGATTGTTCTTTATTTTTAACAGGTAATAGTCGCATGGTTCCAAAACAAAAAGGTGTATTTTGAGGGGTCTCCCTCCCACACTTCTCCCTATTTATTGCAGTCCCCTCACCACAAGAAACCACTTTACTAGTTTATTGTGCATCATTCAGTTTCTTTATTCAAGAACAAATATACCTTCTTATTTCCCCCAATTTCCTCCCACAAAAGGTAACATACTGTAGTCCTTTCAACCTGCTTTTTTCACTGAACAAATCCTGGAGATCTTTCCATCTAATAGTTTTTCCGTACAATACACTTTTTCCATATAATCAATCCATTCAATACTTTCTCATTTTATAAACTGCCAGGATTCTTATGTATGCATATATCCTACTTTATTATTTTTGTCTTATAGAGATTGTTCATCCTGAACTACTTTATTAAGCCAACTAATTATTGTCTTTCTCATCACTATCAATATTTTTATCATCATCTGGTATCAGATGTCCCTAAATAAAGTATAATTAATTTTGATCATTTTTCTTGTTACTTGTAAAAATGATTATTTGCTTTTTGGTACTGACATACTTTCATTCTTAATAAAATTTTGTATGATTATATAAAGAAAATGTACTGAATTTTTTTTCACCAAGCCCTACATAGGCAGGGCCACCATTCACACAGAATACAGGGCCACTGGGTTGTGCAATTCCCATCCAGTCTACCCAGTGTGCTATCCAAATGTCATCATTTTCTATGTGGACCATGGCAGGACATGCCCTTCCCTCTTATGAGGGAGAGTCTATGTGTCACACTTGTCTTCTCCTTCTAGGCTGTAGGCATCGTGATGCGAGGAAGGGGAATTGAGTCAGCACTACTAACTGAGATACTCTAGTGCCTGGCACACAGTAAGTACCAAAAGACTGCCTGGTCATGCTGGGCCCTTGGGACACAAGGATGAGTCAGATGTAGGTGAGAAGTTAACAGTGTAGTGGAGAAGACAGATTTGATCATACAGTGTCAATAGCCCCAGTTCTTATGGGTGCACAGATGATAACCAAGGGAGAAGGTTAACAGGGAGGGATTCCCAGAGGAAGTGATGTATAAGTTGAAAACCTGAAAAACAAGCAAGAGTTATCCAGTTGAAGAATTAGGGGGAAGGAAAGGAAAGAATCGTGAAGGCAGAAAGAATGGCAATTCATCCACATGGTCTGTTTTATAGTTAAGAAAAATCCAAAGCTCAGTAGAGGTCAGACAATTTGGTGGCAGGACAGTGTATGCATCCTCTGAGGGGCTAAATTCCAAAGAGAAAAGAAGAGAGAATTTTTTTAAGCCAATATCTACAGTACAGTCATCCCTTGGTATCCTCAGGGAATTGGTTCCAGGACCCCCAGTGGATACCAAAATCTGCAGATACTCAAGCCCCTGATAAAAAATGGCACAGTATTTGCTTATAACTTATATACATCCTCCCATATGCTTTAAATCATCTCTAGATTACTTAAAATACCTAATACAATGTAAATGCTATGAAATAGTTGTTATACTGCATTGTTTTTTAATTTGTATTATTTTCATTGTTGTATTGTTATTTTTTATTGGTTTTTTTCCCGAATATTTTCCATCCATGGTTTGTTGAATCCGCGGATGCAGAACCCATGGATATAGAGGGCCGATTATATTTACAGAGCTCTTATTATGTGCCAGGCACTGTTCTAAGTATTTTACCTCTCTTAATTCATTAAATCCTCATAACAAAGCTATTAGGTAGATAATATAATTACCTGTTTTATAGATAAGGAGACTAGAGTTAAGTAACTTGACCAAGGTCACACAGCTAGTAAATGGGAAAGCTGAGATTCAAACCCAATCTGATTCCAGAGTCCATGTTCTTAACCACTGGTACAACTTATAAAGAAAAATATTTGGATATGTTAGGGTTATGGGTAGTGTGATATGGTATTTACTGCTATTCACCTCAGATCGAGTCACTTAACCTTGCTGAGCCTCAGTTTCCTCATCTGTAAAATGGGAATGGGGACTAAGGAGAGCATTACCTTATAAGGAAGTCAGGAAGACAGCAATAATACCATATGAAAAAGACACAGACTTACATATGGTATCTAGAACATTTGTAAAAATCTGGAGTAATCTGGAACATATGGAGCAATTTTTAAAACTTGCTGTGAAATACTATGAATATTCACTAAAAGCATAGGATTGGGAGGGGGTGGTAAAGGAAACTCACTGTGTCTAATTTTCATCATGATGACCAGTTTGAAAGCAGGTAAGTTCAAATCTGCCCAATTTCTTCCTGTCAGAATGGGAAAAGAAGCATTTGAAGACAGAGTTGGGAACACAATGCCACAAGTCCCCTCTAAAGTCCCCTAAAGGCAAAATAAAAAGTTTAAGAACATGATGAGGAAGCCCTAACACTTAGGGAAAGTGGGAGAAGGGGCTATACTGGAGCTAGGGCCTGGTATGGCTGAATCTACACAGGGAAGGCAGTGTCACATTACCTAAAGGGAAGAATAGGTCTGAACCTCTCTTCCTCAGTGGAGTCAATGCCTCAATGCACCGGATGAGGTCCTTGATCCTTAATCCTTCACCCTGGAGTGTTACATATACCCTAAGAGGCTAGTGCTAAACCCCTCACATTGAGGGGAAAGAAAGGGGTATGCAATGGTGGTCTGTTTCTGCACGAGGTGATAACAGCACCTCTTTTCCCAAGTAGGGCGTTCTGTGTCTCATGAGGGGGTAGCAGGGGGAATCGATCCCAGGAGTCTATCCTGGAGAAAAGAGACCTCAGAACAGGACTTCTTACCTGTGTGTCTATGTGGACTGCAGTTAGTGCAAAATCTTGGAGGAAGGGGGAAAAATCTGTGTCTGCATGTGTGGTAGGGTCTGTACCCCAGCAACTGGGTGGGGGGAATGTTGCCATCTCTCCCTCTACTCTAGGTTGCAGAGAAACTGGAGAAACCTACACAGTGGCTGTGTGCATCTCTGCTGGATGGAGAAGCACAGGTCGATATAGTTCGAAATTGTGGGGAGGGGAGGGGTCCTGTGTCTCTTTTTACCCTGAAGAGAGCTGTGGGCAGGACTGATATGCCTGACTCCACTATGAGGGGACATTAGTGCCACACTAACAAAGGAAGAAAATGTGCAGCTTTGAATGAGTGGGGTCTGCACCTTGCCTGCAGTGGACTATTTGGGACTATTCTATGGGAGGTGGACTGGAACGATCTGTGTAACTTTTATGTGAGTTGAAGTAAGTAGCATGCTAACATTGAAGGGAATACGGCCTCTGTTTCTCAGCAGGGGTCGGGGGTAGAGCGGCAGCAAGCAATCCAGCTATAAATTCAATGGATTGGCCTTTACACTTGGAGTGGGGGGATCGGGGGGGCTCTGTGATTTTACCCTGGATGGAGACAAACAGATCTGAGCTCCTCTGCCTTGGGTAAGGGGAAAACCCACATGCACTGCACTATGGGGTGACCAGTGATGTCACAGCCTCTTAACATTACTGGGAGGGGAAGCTGCATCCCTACTCCCGTGGGGCCTCTCCCTTGCTACATTTGGTGATTCTGAATCCTTGGGGTTGGGGGGTGATCTGTGTCTACCTCAAAAAGAGGGGGTAAAAATCTGAGCCCCTCTACCCGGAAGGCCCCTTGAAGAGCAGATCTGTCTCTTCGTGGACTAAGGTCTGTTCCTGTTTGCTGAGAGGCATGTTGGGTTGGGCCTTTACACATTCGGTAAAACACCGCCTCTTTACAGGTGTAAGGGACGGGTCTGATTCTCCCCATTGGGCACTCACTCTAGCCTAGGAAGAAGAAATCTGCGTGGCTCTCCACAGGCTGAGGCCTGTGCCTGCAACCACTTCGGGGAAGGGTTATCTATGGTCTCAGCAGGATGGGGGCGGGGCTTCCGACAATTAGTTACTCTGCTGGAGTAGGGGAAAGATGGGGAGGGCTCTAGGTCTCTACACGTAGGGAAGGTTTCTGTACATTGAATGTTTCTAAGCACGTCTATACTGACGATGAGGGGGAGGGGAATACATCAAAGCCCGTGTCCTGAGGAAGGAGGTGCCTCGAGGTGGACGCCCTAAGCTGGGAAAGGTCTGCACCACTCAGCCACCTGGAGAGGAATATGTCTATAAGGTTGGGGTCGATGCCACCACACTTTTGGCGGATGGACGCCTGTATGCTCCAAGGGAAAGCGGAGTGCAGCCTCACTATCCTGAGGGGCAGAGAGCGATCGACGCTTCTCCAAACAAGTGGGGTCTCTGCCTCTGTACACAGTGTGTCTAGAGTCTACACCTTTCTAGGTGGGTTAGGACTGTGCCCCTCTACCCCACCAGACTGCAGTTCGGCGCGCCTCCACGTGCAGAGCGATACCTACCCCTTTTCTGGGCCCTTCTACCCTGGAAGGGAGGCGGCTGTTTACCTTTCTATTCCAGGCCGGCGGGCATCTCTGGTTTCATCTTAAATAGACAACCGCTACCGCCCGGCCGGCTGGGTGAGCGCTCACCGTAAGAAAAGAGGAGAGTGGTCTCTTACCTACACTTCCGGAGAGATCTGAGAAGAGAGGGTAGCACGACAACTCGGTCGGCGCAGGAAATGCTCCCACTTCCGGATCCCAGCCCTCCGGCGTGCGGTTCCGCCCGCTGTGAGACTCCCCGCAGGGGCGGAGCTTCAGACTGAAGGCTCGAGACCTCCCATTTCTTCCTCGACACCACGCTGGTCCCGCCTCCTGGCTGCCTTGTGAGTAACGAAATAGCGGAGAGTGGAGGGATAAGGCCGGGAAGTGGGAGGGGGAAGCGGCGGGTCGCCTGTGTGGCCATGTAACCTACTAGTAAGCCAAAATCTTGTGTGCGGCCCTGTATCTAGGATGAAATATGTGTGTTCCCAAATCTTAGTGACCAGGCGATCACCATGCCCGCATCAGACGAGGGTGGGGGTCGTGTCTTTGTCTGCCTGGAAGATGGCGACGGGCAGGGTATGAGAAAATGGCCGCTTGGGGCATATGTCTGAAGTGAATTGGTTAGCTGTTTCCAACAAACTTCCCGGCCCAGCTCGTAGAGCCCCAGACAAACCCCAAGGCAGCATTCCCAGTACTTTCTGCAGGAGCTCAGATCCATGGCCAGGCCCAGTCCGAGTAGCCGGAACTGGAAACCTCTCCCACCCATTTGCCCTTTTCTCCTCCTCCCTCCTTCCCTCAGTCCTGGAGTAGCGTCTGCAGAAAGGAATTAACTTATGTCTCTGGAGTCGAAACAAGAAAGGGTTTCTTCGGAAACCACCTCAAGGAGCTCCTCACCTGGCTAGGGAGTGAGGTCTTCCTCTAAATACAGTAAATACTATCTGAAAATGTCTTCTCCTGATTGTTTAATTCCGGCTCCTCTTCCTCAAGCCTAAACCTTGGGGTGGGGCACGGGATAGGTGGGGCTCTACCCCCAGGGTATGTTTCTACCTCAAGCACATCTCAGTTGAAAATGACTCCCTCTGCCCTCCTACCCCATACACACACAGGACTCACGACCCTCGCATCAGTGGAGAGCCTCTAACCTCTCACCTTAGAGACACACAGAATTCCTCTGGACCCCAAACCAGCCCTGGCCACCTTCACCTTTCCCCCAACATTGCAAATTCTTCCTATTTCTCTGACTTAACTCTTGTCATTTCTATGAAACGTTCCCTGACTTTCCCAGATGAATTAGAAACCCAGAGCACCTTGTCTACAGAGCTAACCTAGCACTTACTACATAATACTGTAGTTGTTTATGTGGCTGTATCTTCAAAGAAGGGTGAACCCTCTGAGAGCAGGGGCCATATATCTTTTGAGCCCTCAACAAGACCCAGTACAAGACTGATAGGGCAGGCTTCAGCAGATGTTTGTTAAGTACGTGACTTTATAGGCCTGCACCACAATTCAATGGGAAATGGACAGTTTAGTAGATAGGATTGAGAAATTTGATTCACTATAAAGAGAAAAATAAAACTGGATCCCTACTTATTCCAATTAAGAGGGTAGACTGTGAATGTGAAATGTAAAACTTAATATAAAATATGCAGTAGAATATCTTTGTGACCTATGTCCCCGGGAGAGACTTTTTAAACAAAGTCCCAAATGCACAAACTATAAGGAGAAAGTTGTAAGTAAATCTTCGTTAGGAGTGAAAATTGGTATTACTGCTTTGGAAAGCAATTAGGGAAGTATCCAGAACAGTTGAGGATGGCCCTCGGACCCAACAATTCTAGTTTGGAGGAAGAGAGAGAGAGAGAGAGAGAGAGCATCTCCCCTAGACTAGGTCCTAGAGAAATTCTTTTATGTATGTTCAAGTAGGAATGTACAAGAATATTCATTGCAGAACTGTTTGTAATAGAGAAAAAATTGAACAACCTAAAAGTCCACCAACAGGAACATGAATAAATAATAATACTGTGCAACAAAGAATGAATCAGAGTTGCATACATCATCCTGGATAAATTTCAAAAACACAATACTGAGATAAAATACAAGTTGCAAAAGGATACATGAAGTATGAAACCATTTATATAGAGTTTTTTAAAAATCTAGAAGACTTCATTATGTTGTTTATAGATTATATGAAATATATAAACAAAAATTTATAAAGCAGAAATGCCACTACAGAATGGTGACTGCTTCTAGAGAAGAAA
The DNA here is from genome assembly GCF_000696425.1 of Galeopterus variegatus. Taxonomy (NCBI): domain Eukaryota; kingdom Metazoa; phylum Chordata; class Mammalia; order Dermoptera; family Cynocephalidae; genus Galeopterus; species Galeopterus variegatus. The sequence continues at coordinate 16,347 of NW_007731177.1, forward strand.
GCAAAGGAACAGAATGACATAGACAGGAGACTTCAACTTGTCTGTCTAATATTTCACCCTCTAAGCTGGGTAGTAAGTACATGGGTGTTTGTTATATTATTTTCTATACTTGTTCATATGCCTGAAATATTTCACAATTTTTTAAAAGACTACAAGGATCTCCAACAAAATATTAATACTAGTTAAATCTAGATCAGTGGTTCTCTAACTTTGGCCAGCATCAGAATCACTGGGAGGGTTTGTTATGACACCAGTTACTGGGTGTCATGCCCAGAGTTTTGATTCAGTAAGTCTGGTTTAGAGCCCAGGAATTTACATTTCTAACAAGTTCCCAAGTGGTGATGATGAGGATGCTGAAGAAGCTGCTACTGCTGCTAGTTCAGGTACCACATTTTGAGAACTGCTAATGGAGAAAATGAGATTATCAGTGAATTTAATTTTCTTCCATGTGCTTTTCTGTGTTTTCCATGTATTCAATGAATATGTATTACTTTAGTGAGAGGGTTTTTTTGTTTTTTAAAATCACTTTCATCTCTACTTCCCACTTTCATTTCCCTCCTGTATGCAGCCATTCTAAGGTGTTTTATGCATATCTTTTTGTTTATATGTGTTCTTGCAAAATACGTGGTGTTGTTTTATGTGCATGTATTTCCCCCAAATTTTTATTTTTTAATTTTTTAAAATTCAGAGCAGTTGAAAAAATAGTATAATGAAAGCCCATATACCCTTAATATTTTGCCCACATAACAACAATACCATTATCACACCTAAAAATTTAAAAGTAATTTATTTTTTTTTTATTTATTTTTTTTTTTTAAAGATGACCGGTAAGGGGATCTCAACCCTTGGCTAGGTGTTGTCAGCACCACGCTCAGCCCGTGAGCAAACCGGCCATCCCTATATAGGATCCGAACCCGTGGCCTTGGTGTTATCAGCACCGCACTCTACCGAGTGAGCCACAGGCCGGCCCTAAAAGTAATTTAATAATATCATCAAATATAGTCCATATTCAAATTTCCCAGTTAACCCTAAAATGGTTTTAGAGCTGCATTTATTTATTTATTATTTTTTTGCATGGCTAGCTGGTTACAGGGATTGTTGCAACCCATGACTTTGAGGTTATAAGGCTGTGCTCTAACCGGCTAGCCTGCATTTATTTTTTGATCCCAGGATCTAATCAAGGTTTATGCATTACTTTGGTTGTTTTTTTGGTTTGGGGGTTTTTCTGGGTTTTTTTTTTTACATTTGGCTGGTACAGGGATTGAACCCTGGACCTTACTGTTATCCGCACCACGCTCTAACCAGCTGAGCTAACTGGCCAGCCCCCTTTAATCTCTTTTAATCTAAAACAGTACTCCTATATTTTTTGCGTGTTCCAAATGACATTTTTATTTTCAAAGAGTCCAGGACAATTGTCTTGTAGAATATCCCACATTCTGGATTCATCTGCTCTTTCCACATGATTAGATTCTGATTAAATATTTTCAGCAAGAATAGTACATAGGGGATATCCTTTACTTCATATTATGTCACCTCAGGTGACACATAGTATCAGGTTGTCCTACTATCGAGGATGCTTTATGTGTGTATCTTTTTATTTTATATAAATGATACCTCATTCTGTTTCTTACTTTTTCATTCAGGCTTGAGTTTTTAAGGTCTGCCCATACTGCTATATATACATCTAATCCATTGTTTCTTACTGTTCATGGGAACCACAGTGTGTCTTCACTGCATTTTCCCTGAATAGTTCCCCTGTGAAGGACAGCAAGATTGCCTCCATCTCCCCGGTACCACATACAATACTTCAATGAACATCCTTGTCTATGTCCCCTTATTGACTTGTATCAGGATTACTTTGGGAACATACACCCAAGAACAGAATGATTGCATCCTAAAGTGTCCATATACTTAGTTTGACTAAGAACACCAATACTAATAAATGGTTCCTGGTTTCTGATTTTAGCATATAAATGCTGCTAGTGTTTCCTGGTTAAGTAAAATGCTGGATTTGAGGATAAACCTATCTGTAGAGCAAGAGAGAGAAAATATATCAAGGAAGAAACCATATATTCCTGTTTTATTGAATGTTTTTATAAAGAATGGGTGTTGAATTTTGTCAAAAGATTCTTTGGCGTCTCTGGGAGATGAAGATAGGACTTTTCTACTTAGACTTAATAATGTTAGATTGTATCAATGGATTTCCTAATATTGAACAATTCTTGCATTCCTGGAATAAATCCCACAGTCACGTATTCTGGTTGCTGATATTTTATGTAGGATTTTGCATCGATACTTATAAGTGAGGAGGATTAGTCTATATGATTTTTTTTTCTTGTGGAATCTTTGTCAGATCTTGGTATCAGTGTTATACTTACTTCATAAAAAGATTTTGAATCTGTTCATTCTTTATCTAGGCTCAGGTAAATAAAATGGCAGTGAAAGGATCTTGGTCTGGTGCTTTTGCGGGGTGGGGAGCTCTTTATAACTTTCTCTATTTCTTCCATGGAAATTAATCTATATGGACTTTTCTCTTTTAGGGTAAGTTTTGGTAAACTGTGTTTTCCTAGAACATTATGCATTTCTTCCAGTTCTTTAAAGTGATTTGCATAGAGTTGTATGAAGTCTTTTATGATGTTTAAAATGTCCTCTTACTATGGTTATGTCCAGCTTTTCATTTCTTATTTTGTATATTTGTGCTTTCTTCTTTTCTTTTCTTGATTATGTTATCTAGTAGCTTTTTCACAGAATTGGCTTATTACTTTATTCATTAGTCCTACTGTTATCTAGATGTTTTCTAACTCCTTTATTTCAACTTTTATCTTTGTTAATTCTTTCCTTCTGCTGCCCTTAAATTTATTTTGTTTTTCTCTCTCTAACTTTTTGAGTCCAATGCTCATTCATTTTTCTTTTTTTAAATATATTTTAAGGCTATGAACTTTCCTCTGACCACTGTTTTAGCTGTATCCATAGATTCTGATATGTAGTGTTTTCATTATCATTATTGTCTAGAATTTCAGTAATTTTGGCTTGAGTTTCTCCTTTGACTCAAGAGTTGTTTGAGAATTTTTACACATTCAGATGGAAGATCCATTTCATATTGATTTCTAGTTTTATCCAGTTGAAATCAAAGAACATTGTATTTGTTTTACTTTTTGGAATTTATTGAGATTTTCTTCTTCACCTAATATTGATTTTGTTGTTTAGGTTTTCTATTTTATTACCAAGTTTTTTGTTCCTTTTGATCGTCCTCAAATGAGAAAGATGAGTTAAATTTCTCCTGTTTTTTGTGTGTTTTAATCTATCATCTATTTCTTCTTGTATCGCTTATCACTTTAGCTTTGTGAAAGTTGCTATGTTAGGGCCAGCCCGGTGGCGCACTGCTACAGTGCACCGCTTGGGAGCGTGGCGGCGCTCCCGTCGAGGGTTCGGATCCCACATACAGACCGGTTCCCGCTCACTGGCTGAGCGAGGTGCGGGCGCAACACCGAGGGTTGCGATCCCGTTGCCGGTCCTGGTCCGGTACAAGCGCGACACTGAGGGTTGCAATCCATTGCCGGACATGAAAAAAGACAAAAAGGAAAAAAAAAAAAAAAGAAAGTTGCTATGTTATTCCATACAAAAACATTCATGACTGTGTGTCTGTCTTCATTGTGAATTGTGGCCTTCTTTATCTTAATCAGTGCTTTTTTGTAATAAACTTTTAATTTTTGAAATAATTTTAGATATATAGAGAAGTTGCAAAGATAGTACAGTTTCCATGTACCCTTCACCTAGTTGACCCTCAATGTTAACATCTTGTATAAATACATTCATCAAAACTAAGAGATTAACATTGGTATATTGCTGTTAACTAAACTCCAGGCTATTCAGATTTCACCAGTTTTTCCATTAATATCCTTTTTCTATTCCAGGCTCCAATTCAGGACACCATATAGCAGTCAGTCATCATGTCTCCACCAATCTGTGACAGTTCCTCAGTCTTTCCTTGTTTTTCATGGCCTTGACAGTCAATTAATGCTTTTTATTCTGAGTTCCTAATTTGTGTGATATTAAGATTGCAAGCCTTGCCTTCTTTATTAGCGTTTGACTGGTGCTGTGGATTGATTGAATTATGTCCCCCAAAGTCATGTATTAGAAGCTTAATTCCCACTGTAACTGTTGAGGGTTGAAAATCCTACTATGGTAATTGGAAGATGGGGCCTTGAAGAGGTGATTTAGGACCATGCCATAGTGAATAGATTAATAATGGTGGGGAGGGGCATGGTTCTGAAGGCTTTAAAAGGAGAGCATGAGAGTCTCTCTTTCTGTCTCTCTGCTCTGCCATTTTCTATGTGAGACCCCTGAGTCACTGTCGCCACCACCAAGACCCTCACCAGATGTGTTCCCTGGACTTTGGATTTCCAAGCCTCAGTAACTGTAAGCAATAAATTTCATTTTCTTACAAAGTACCCAGTTCCAGGTATTTTGTTATAAGCAACAGAAATGGACTAATACAACTGGTATACCTTTGCCCTTTCTTGTATTTTTAACCTTTCTGAATCAGTTTGTTTTCATTGACACTCTTGAGTACAGCAATTGGGTTTTGCTCAGCCATCCAATGGGAAAATATTTTTCTTTAAACACATGAGCTAAGACCATTTATATTTATTGATATGAAAGATGTTTGGTGTTAGTATTGTAATAGTATTTTAACTTTTATTTTATTATCTATATGTTTATATATTAAAAGCTTGTACTTATCCTGACATTTAGAAAAGTTTATATTTTGGTCTGTGATTAATTTTAGGCATCTTATTTTTACCTTTTTCTAGTTGCTTATTGCTAAGGTAAAGAAATGCTATTGATTTTTATAAGTTGCTTTTATATCTGACAACCTTGTTGAATTCTTTTTAATTCTAATAGTATGTCTGTTTAATCTTTATTTATCTATTTATTTAAATTAATTAATTTTGGGGGGTGTCTGGCCAGTACATAGATTGAACCCTGGACCTTGGTGTTATCAGCACCATGATCTAACCAGAATATATTTTTTTAAATCTCTTCTCTTCCAGTCCTTACATCTCTCATTTCTTTTTCTCCCTTTCTAGTATTGACCAAGATTTCCAGTTCTATGTTAAATAGTAGTTGGTAAGAGTAAGTATCTAGTCTTATTCTCAGTCTTAAAGGAAATGCATCTTAAGTTTCTCCATTTAGTATAAAGTATGCTGTAAGCTTTGGGTATGTAATCTTCACCAATTTAAGAAATTTGCCTTCTATTCCTAGTTTGCTAAGATTTTTAATCTTAAGTAGGTGTGTTAATGCTTTTTCCACATTAATTGAGATAATCATATTATTATTCTCCTTTATTAATGTAGTGAATTACATTGATAGGTTTGGAAATTGAACTAATTCTCCTTGAATTCTTGAAATAAACTCCATTTGATCATGATGAATTTTAACATACTATTGGATTCTATTAGCTAATATTTTATTTAATGTTTGCATATCTATATTTGTAAGTGAAATGAACCTATAATTTTCTTTTCTTGTATTGTCCTCATCTGGTTTTAGAATCAAGAATTCAAGATTGTGCTAGATTAATGAAATAAGCTGGGCAGCTTTCTCTCCTTTTCTATTTTCTGGAATAACTTGTATAAGAAGAGAATTAACTGTTCTTTGAGAGTCTGGCACAATGCACCTGTAAAACCATCTGGGCCTGAATTCGGGGGGAAGGGAGTTCCTTGACTACCATTTCAATTTTGTTGACATTTAGTGGTCCATTCAAGTTCTCTACTTCTTCCTATACCATTTTTGTCATTTTATATTTCTTTAGGAAAAAAAATCTTATCCATACTTTCAGATTACTTATGCCTAGTTCCTAAGGGTCAAGTTTCTGGCTTGAGTGCCTGGCATTGCCTTCATGGATACAGGGTCGCCAAAGGAGCAGCAAGCCTCTCATTTGGGGGCCAGAGGGAGTTTGGCTACCTTTGCACTTCCAGCAAAGCAAAGGCTATGTGTGATTCTTTGTGGCTTTGGATATTTGTGACTGTATGTGATTGTGTGTACTTCTATGAATGTGTGTGTTTATACATGATGCTCTGCTGTGCTTCTGTTTATACAAAAATATAAGACTGAAAGAGAACCGTGTTTCAAAGGGAAATTGGCGGGCTGATTCTCTGTGTAGCTATTATCCTGTATTTGTTCACACAGGTCCCTGAGCCTCAAGGGGGTAATTCTGTGGGTCTCTCAATGTCCCCACGTACGTCTGCATCTCTGCCAATGAGTCTTCATTCTTTGTGCTTTTCCATGTCTCTGAGTATCTACATCTGTGAGAGTCCATGATTCTATGTGTATCTTTATGTCACTGCATTATGTCTGGGTCTGTAAGGATGGGGGATTGTGTATGCATCTCAGTGTTACACTGTAGAATTATATGCATGGAGTGCACATGCTACGTGGCAAGTTCAGACTCTCCAAGTCTGGAAGAAACATTACAACAGGAAATGCTCTGGATTCCAGCTTCCGGATGGAATTTCACTCAGAAAAATACCCCTTCCTAGTCCTCCTAATAAATGCAGCACTCTTTGTCTTTCTTCAAGGGGCTGAGTTAAGGGGTTTATGCTAACCTTGACCTCAGAGGCTACGTCTTTCAGCAGGATTTGGTAGAGCCATGAAATTCCACACCCTGCCACTCACCTCTTGCCAGGCCTTCTTCTTCCTCCTGAACCCTTTTATAACTCCACATTATCTACCAGACCAATTCTGATCTTAATGGTCCAGAGCAGCCAGAGGAAGACACAAGGAGATGGAGATAAAGAAACAGCATAAAATATTTTTTAAGTAAATAAATAAATAAATAAAGATATGGGGACAGAGGAACAGATAGAGATATCAGGACAGATATAAAGACAAAGAGACAGAGATCGAAAAATAGGGTTTAAAAGGTTGGAGCAGACAGCCAAAAATGGAGATAAAGAAACACAAAGGATGGAGATAGAGAGATATACAGAGATGAGATGAGCAGGGTGGAAAAAGAGGGACCGGCTGAAATGAGGCGGGAATGTAGGGAGAGAGAGAGATGGGGACAGAGACAGAGATATTGGGGTCAAAGAAGCAGCTACATTAGAAGTGAGGGTGGCGGGCCAACCCATTGCTCACTGGGGAGAGTGTGATGCTGATAACACCAAGGCCATGGGTTTGGATCCCTATATAGGGATGGCCGGTTAGCTCACTTGGGAGAGCGTGGTGCTGACAACACCAAATCAAGGGTTAAGATCCCCTTATCAGTCATCTATTAAAAAAAAAAAAAGTGAGGGCGAAAAGACACAGAGATAATGAGAGTCAGGTAGATTGGGAGGGAGTGACTGGGATTAGATGGACAAAGATGGAAACAGAGGTGGTGATAACAATGAGGAGAGAGATGCTGATGAATTTGAAGGTGACATATTTGAGCATTTGTTGTGTCTAACACACAGTTCTATGAGCTGTATGTGTATTAACTCATTTAATCCTTACAGTATATGAAGTGCAGGTACTGTTATCAGCCCTGTTTTACAGATGAGAACACTGAGGCACAGCTAGAATTGGAACCCAAATAGTCTACCACCAGAGACCATACTCTTGATTACTCTGTCAGTGGCAGAGAGATAGAGACAGAGGAACGTGGAAGCTGGGAACAAGACAGCAAATGGATGAAACACACCTAGGAACAGAGAGATAGGGACAAGATATAGGCACACGAGGAAAATGACCGAACAAGAGAGATGGTGACAGAGAAACAGAGATAGAAAATGGGAGACAGAGAGATAAGGAGAGAGAATCAGACCAGGAAAAGGGGCAAGAAGACCAACATAGGGGTGTGTATGAGAGAGAAAGAAACAGAGACAAAGAATGTAAATGTTAGGGTAAAAATGATAGAGATACAAAGATCGGAATAGAAAGGTGAGAATAGAGAAAGACGGGGGAACAGAGATAGATGAATGCAGCAACACAAATAGAAAGTGAGGACTGGAGATAGCCAGAGATAAGAGAAATCAGAACAGTGTGATGGGAACAGGACAGAAAAGAGACCAAGGAGCCAAGGAAAATTGAAAGAAAAACAGAAAAGACAGAAATGCTGGAACACACAGAAATTCAGAAACATGAGGTAGAGCAATGTGATCATATGTACAAGGACAGAGACACAGACCAAGATGAGGACCATGAGTTAGAGACAGCAACAGGATAGAGACAAGGTGGCCCCCAACATAACTAATAGTGAGAGAGCAAGATCAAGAAGGGGAGAGAGTTTGAGAAGGAGAATAGGAGAGGCAGGAAAAAGAAACAGCCAGACAGATGTAAACAGAAAAAACAAGAGAAAGCAAAACAGAGGTGGGAAGTGTCTTGAGAGGTGGTGACAGTGACAGCAAGCTGGTGGGAAGAGACAGACAAAAACAAGAGAAATAGAGACAAAAGGATAAAGTCATTTTGATCCAGCAACCATTCACAAATCTCAGATTTATCAGGACAGGCCCTGGGCTGTATGGGACCCACTAAACTATGAGCTCAGGAAGGCGGGCCCCAGGCCTTTGTTATTCAGTACTGTATTCTACACCCATAATAGAATGCCAGTCGTGTGGAGGGCTCCCATTTACTAAACATGAGGTACCAGTGACTGTGCATGCAGTTGCATGGATTATGTCATCGAATCCTCATAACTCTGATGTAGAAGGTATTATTATCATCATCCACAGTTTACAGATGGGGAGACAGACTCTGAGCAATGAGTAATTTGCTCAAGGTCACACAGAGGAGCCAGGAGTGAAGCCCTAGCCTGGACCAGTGGTGAGCATATATCATAAAGCAAGATTAGTATGAATCCTGTTCCATGAACCCAAGATTCAAAAAGCCAAATTCCAATCTGCTTGCCTCCAAGGCCTACATGTTTTACCACCATGCCATACTGCTTCAGTGAAGAGTTGAGGCACACTAATGGAGGACTGCAGAGCCTCCAGGGTAAGTGTGTCCTGACTTTATCCATGGGAGCTCCCTTCATCTAGAAGAGGAGGCTGACCTAGCTACTTCAGAGAGATCAAGGAAAGCCTATAAATGGAATAAAACTCTGTGGAAGAAATTCAGCATGGCAAAATCAGAGAAAGCTTCCTGAAGGAAGAGGCAGTTCATAGAAGTCAATGAAGCTTAAGCTTCAGAATTGCTCATTTGCACAGGTGCCTTCCAAGGCTCTGGTTATTGAAAACTCAGAGTGCTGAAGAAGTCATTATACAAGAAAATTGAAATGCCCTGAAATCATATGGCTCATATATGGAAGAAACTAGACAGAGGTTTTCCCAAATTCGACAGCCGTCCTAAAAATGTGTAAGATATTATTGTGAAGCTGAAGCTTTGCTGAACTATCAATAATAAAAAACAAATTTCTATCAACAATGCTATTAAGAAAGACTATTATTTCTATTCTCTCTATAGAAAATGACCTTACCTCATGCTTCAGTGATAAAACAGAAGCCATCGGATATCAAGAATTTTTACAGGGCCTTCCTTCATCTTCCCAGCTCTGAATCTCTAAACCTGCCAGTATCACGTTCATCCTTTTCTCATTCCTTCCTGTTACAATGATGGGACTGGGGGGGGTGGGCTCTCCTCCCCTCTGAGGCCCAATGCCCCATATCCCAACCCCAGCCCCTCCTTTCCCTTGTATTATTCCCTTTCTCTCCCTCTCTGCTGGATTATTCCCAGCAGCAAACGAACATAGTCCAGTAGTCTCCCAGTTTTAAAAAAATCATTCTTTGACCCTCCCTACCATCACCCTATGTCTCTGGGCTCTGTTCCCCTTCACAGCCAAGTTTCTCACTGAAATTGTTTACACATTTAGCTCCACTTCAGTGGGGTGGAAGGAGGTGTTCTGCCCTCTCTGACCTCAGTGAGGGTCCTATAACAATCTACGTTCTCACTGGCACTTTAGCCAATCAGTGCTGTTCTTTACAATTAATTAATGTATTTGTTTTTCATGATACATATTATAAATTTTAGAATATGCATATCTGTACAATTTGAATAAGTAATAAAACCAATACCTATGTACCCTATCACCCAACTTCAAAAAACAGATCATTTACTAATGACGAAACCCCCTGTATAACTCCCCAGTCATATCTTCTTCCCCTCCCTGAGAAGTAACCACTGTCCTGAATTTTTAATTTTTTTATTCCTTGCTTTTCTGTATGGTTTTACAACATAGGACTACATCCATATATTTTTTAATTTTGCACATTTTTCAGCTTTTTATAAACATAGACCTCCATGACTTTTTTGAATCAGCGCCAGGTTTCCTGAGTCTTATCCGTGTCAATACATGTAGCTACAGTTCATTCATATTTTATTTCCTTATGGTATTCCATTATTAAATATGTCTCAATGGATTCATCCTGTGCTCTTGTTTCTAGTTTCTTGCTGTCACAAATAGACTTTTGTGAACATTCTTAGACATGTCTCCCAGTACACATGTGCAAGGGTTACTCTAGGGAGCTGTTCTGAAACATTTTGGTCTCAAGACCACTTCACATTCTTAAAAAGCATTACAGATCCCAGAGAGCTTTGGTTTATTTGGGTTATATGAATTGATCTTTACTGTATTAAAACTAAAACTGAAAAAGGTTGGATATATTAAGTTTAAAATAATAATAAATCCATTACATTTAACACAAATAACACTTTTATGAAAAATAACTATTTTTTAAAACAAAAACAATTTAATGAGAAGAGTGGCATTGTTTTACATTTTTGTAAATCTCTTTTTATTGTAGGCTTAATAGAAGACAGCTGGATTCTTCTATCTGCTTCTGCATTCAATCTGTTATGATAATCACATGTCACATAGCCTCTGGAAAACTGCACTCTACATTCTTGAGCAAATGAGAGTAAAAAAAGCAAATAACATCTTACTAGTATTATGGTTTTGGCTCCCACAATTCCCACCCCCCACCCCCACAGGATCCCCAGATCACACTGAGAACCGCTGCTCTGAGATACATACCTAGAATTTCTGTGTCATAGAGCATGTGTATCATTCAGCTTTACTAGAAAATGCCCAGCTTTTTCTAGAGTAGTTGTATCGATTTACACTCCCGCCAATGGTGTAGCCATTCACCCTTCATGCATTCTGGTGTTCATCCCCACCGCTTTTCCAAAACTACCCGTCAAGCTTCCTGACAGTATCCATGTTGCCATATCCAATGGACCCTTTTCTTTCTTTCTTTTTTTTTTTGACCGGTAAGGGGATCGCAACCCTCAGCACAGTGTGGTCCGCACCAAACCCTCGGCGCTACCAGCGCCGCTCTCTCCCGAGTGAGCCACAGGGCTGGCCCCCAATGTACCCTTTTCAATCCTCATCTTACTAGACACCTCAGTACACTTGAAACATCCCTGACACTGCTAATTATGTCCTTACCTTTTTATCTCTTTCTCAGTCTCTGCCAACTCCTGCTCCTTCACCCAATCTAGTTATAGTTCCACAGAACTCAATCACGGGTCCTCTTCCTTTCTCTGTTTGCTCAGTTTGGGGCTGATCTTTTCTATTCTTCTGACTTAATGCCATCTCTATACTGACCACTCATTTATATCTGAAACCCAGACCTCTCCCCTGGGATGTCTATACCACTACCTGCTTGACTTCTCCACTTGGATATCTCAAAGGCATGTCCAGCTTAACATATCCACAATTGAACTTGATCTTCCCCTGAAAACCTGTTCCTCTGTTTTCCTCATCTCAGTGAGTGACTGGCCCCATCATCACCAGATCCCTGGGAATCATCCCTGATTCCTCCTTTTCTCCCCCTTTTCCAAGCCTCCACACCAAGCCCTCTCAATTCTTTCTAAACGTCTCTCTAAATATCTCTCAAATCTTTCTACGTGTCTTCATCTCCACTGCTTAGTCAAATCACCATCATCTCTGACCACAGAAGTTTCCTAACCTTGTCAACCTGCAATCCAATCCACAGCAACCAAAGTCATCTTTTTAAAATGTTAAATATACCGTGGCAACACCAAGCTTAAAACTTTTCAATGTGGGGCCGGCCCGTGGCTCACTCGGGAGAGTGTGGTGCTGATAACACTAAGGCCATGGGTTCGGATCCCATATAGGGATGGCCGGTTAGCTCACTGGCTGAGCATGGGGTTGACAACACCAAGTCAAGGGTTAAAATCCCCTTACCGGTCATCCTTTTAAAAAAAAAAAAAAAAAAAAAACTTTTCAATGTGTATTTCAGCATTTTTTGGAAGTGAAGTATCTACAAAAGAGATACTATTTTCTTATGACTCAGTTCACATATGATACAAACTGAAAAGTTTCATGAAATATACTTATGCATCCTACATGATCCTATGATATATTCTGATATTTTCTATTCTTTTCTCAAATTGATTTCAGTACCTTCTCCAGTTTGACCCTCACTTAAAAGCACTGCTTCAATACCTTTCCATTGCTCATAGAATAAAATCCATTCTCCTTACCATGGCCTAGAAAACCCTACATAATCTGGCTCCTGCCTCTGGCTTCGACCTCATATTCCACCCCTCTTGCCCTCGGCTCACTATGCTCCAGCCACAGTAGCCTTCCTACAGCTCCTAAATATACCATTTCCCTTTCCCCCCAGGGCCTTCCCACTTGCTGTGTCCTCTGCCTAGAACACTTTTGCCTCCACTCCTCATCTGCTGACTCCTGCTTCTTCACATCTCAGCTTAAATATCAGGCCATACCTTACCCCTCAGGCTTAATCACAGCCACCCCGTTATTCTCTTTCCTATCACCCTGTCCTGTCTCTTTATAGCCTTGTCACAATTTGTAATTATGTGTGTTTGTTTGTTATAATTATGTGTTTGTTTCTTTCACATCCTCTCCAGTACCAGACCGTAAACTGTGAGGGCAGAGTTTGTTCACCACTGTCTTGTTCGTGTCTGTTTTATTCACTACCGTGTAAGTGCCTCATATGGTGCCTGGCCCATAGTGTGTGCTCAGAAGACATTCATTGAATGAGCTGAGATCTGAAGAACAAATGAAGTGGAATTGGGGAGATGTGGAGAGAGTTTCCTGCAGAAGCAACAGCATGTGCAAAAACTTGGAGGCTAGAGAGACTAAGAACGGTCTAAGAATTTACACACAGAGTTTGGAAAGGCTGATGGGCCAGATCATGAAGGGCCCAGCTTAACCGTCCCTGTTAAGGAAAGTAGGTTTCATTTTGAGCCACTGGGGACCATTGAGTGGTTCTAAACATGGGAGTGATATGATTTGGTATACCTTTTCAAAAGATACACACTGCCTACAGTGTAGAAAATAGCTTCCAAAGAACAAGACTGAAACAGGGAGGTTGTGAGAGTATTGCAGGTTAGAAATGGTGCTGGCCTAAACTAGTGGCAGCAGAAATGAAGAGACTACACAAATAGATTTCGGAAATATTCAGGAGGTAAAAATGACAGAACTTGGTGACCGCATGGAGGGTGGAGGAGAGAGAAGAGTCAGGGGTGTAGCTCAGGTTTCTGCTTTGACTGGACTCATTCTCTAAGGTAAGGTACAAAGAAGGACAAACAGGTTGGGAGGAAGATGCCTTGAGTTGGGGAGAAGCTGAGGTTTTAGGTGTCTCTGGGATATTCAGGTAGAGCTGTTTAATAAGCAACTGAATGTGTGGGTCAGGGGAAATATCTAGACTTAAGATATCAATTTGGGAGTCATCAGCAAAGAGATGATAATTGAAGCCATGGGAGCAAATGAGATAATCGAAGGAAAGAGCATAAAGAGAGAAGACAGGAGATCTCAGGCCAAAGCCCTAAAAACCACCAACATTAAGTGTTGGACAAAGAGGAGCATGGAAAGTAAAAAGGAATTACCAAGGAAGTAGGAGAAAAGCAAGGAGAGTGTGGTGCTGTGGAAGTAGTTTGAGGAGGAGGGAGTGGTCACCAGTGCCAAGTACTACCAAGAAGCCAAGTAGGATAACCTCTGAAAAGATTCTATTGGATTTAATTGACATAGGCCATGGCAGACCTTGATGAGAGAGAGCACTTTCAGGCAAGTAGTGGAGGCAGATTGGAGTGGGTTGAAAGATAAGTGGGAGGTGGGAAAATGAAGACAGCTGAGTGTAGGCAACTCTTTGGAGAAGTTTGTAGAAAGAAGAGAGGGAGGTGGTTAGAGGGAGAATTTTTTTTTTTTTTTAAAGATGACCGGTAAGGGGATCTTAACCCTTGACTTGGTGTTGTCAGCACCACGCTCAGGCAGCGAGCCAACCGGCCATCCCTATATGGGATCCGAACCCGGGGCCTTGGTGTTATCAGCACCACACTCTCCCGAGTGAGCCACCGGCCGGCCCAAGAGGGAGAATTTTTAAGTGTTTATTTCTTTTTTGGATGGAAGAGACCTGAGTATGTTTACGTGCTGATGGGAAGGAGCAAGAGACAATTCCTAGGCTTCCTGGCAAGAAGTCAAGAGCTTCCTCTTTGGTAGCTTCTGTTTACTCTGTGAAGTAGGAGGTGGGGTCATCTGCTGAGGGTTAGGGGGCAGATGGAGAAGTTGGGGGTTTGAGGGGATAGAAGAAGGTTTGAAATGGCCGCCGTGGAGTAAGAGAGAGAGCTGACTAGTCGGGTTTGGGTCAGCACTGAGAGCCTGGTAGAAGATGAGAGCCATAGGTTTACAGTGGCACAAATCTGTGATTTGAATAGTTTTCTCCAGCAGTGTTTAGCTGCCTGGGTGCAGGCATGCATGGAAGAGGCGGAGTTGGACCGATCCAAGGTTGGGATGTCGCCAGGCAGATGCGACAAGCCACCGAACCCAGGCTATTGGTAAGAGGGGCGAAGTTAAGGACCGTGAGGTTTGGTCTGAGCAGAGTGAATATGAAAGACAGGCCCTCTGTGAGCCAAGCCCTAGGGAAACTCTGGAACATGTGGAAAGGCTTCTGGAAAAGAGGTGAAGTGCAAGCGGAGGGAAGGACGGAAGGGTAGATGGGGGAGGGTTGAGCCCGGAGACTTGCCAGTGTGGGACCAGGGAGGGACGGGGAAAGCAGGCTGAGGGGGAATTTTCAGGAGCAGAAGGAGGGCCTTGAGAGTTGTCGCTGTGAGAAGCGAGGAGGGCCCGAACGAGGGGGCGTGGTCAAAAGCAAATCCCGGGCGAAGGGGCGGGGCCCCGGTAACTGGGTCCCAGCGCCGCTGTGGTTGCGGCTGCCTCAGCTACGGCTCCTGCTTCCCCACCCCCTTTCCCTGGGCTCCTTCCCGCCCGCCGCCGCGGGGACTCAGGCAAAGGCTGGGGAGGACGGTGGAGCCCGGGGCAGGCTGTTTCCCTGCCCCCGCGGCTGGAGCATCATCCAGAAGGACTGGCCGAAGGCAAGCCCCACAGCCGAAGCGCGCGGCGCACACGCGCGCCCCCGGCCACCGCCGTCCTCTCTTCCCTCCCTTCCCCTCCTCTCCGCTCTCCTCCGCCCCCAGCCTCCGCTGCGGCGGGAGGAAGAACCCTTCCAACCAGCCAGGAGAGCCCAGACGATTCCCACTGGAGAGAAAGACGAGACCCCGCACTCCGATCCGACCGGTCGCTCGCCCCAGGGCCACGGAAGTGACTCACCGTTCACAGGAGAGCCCGCGTTGAGCCCAGCCCCCCGACCTTCGCCCAGCCGCAGCCGCACAGACAGCGCTCCCCGGCGGGCCCCCGGCCCTGCCGAGCCCACTCCCCACTCGGGGTCGGGGCCGGGGCTGGCGATGCCTGGCACAGCAGCGGCGGTGGCCGCGGCTGCTGCAGCTACTGCCACTGCTGCCACGGCAGCTGGTCCGGGCCC
>NW_007731177.1:32154-69769 GCF_000696425.1 Galeopterus variegatus
AGTGGGGCTGAGCCCGCAGCCCCGCCCCCCGAACCTGAGGCTGCCGCGCCGCCGGGCGCCGGGCCTCCTCCGCCTGTGCCTCCGCCCCAGGAGCTGGAGCCAAGCGGGGAGCCCGGGCCCCGCTACCAGGCCCGGACCATGCATGTCCACCGAGCCCCGGGGGGCGCTGGGCCTTCGGAGCCTGAACACCCGGCCGCGAACACCCCCGGCGCCGTTCCACCGGCCTTTCCTGACTCGGACCCTGGAATCTCCGAGCCCGGACTGCCGCTGCGCAGGGGCTTAGGCTCGACTCTCGGCGGCCCCCTGGATTCCCAGTTTGCCGGACCCTCGGACGCCAGCCCGGCCGCTGCTCCAGGCCCCCGGGTCTTACCCTGCGGCCCCAGTCCACAGCACCACCGGGCCCTGCGCTTCTCCTACCACCTGGAGGGCTCGCAGCCTCGGCCTGGTGAGTGATCGGCAGAGAATGGGAGCCCGGGCCACGGGCCTGGTACTGGGAGCGGGTTTTTATGGGAGTTCTTATTCTGGGCCCTCTGAGCCCCACCTCGGGGTCGGTCCTCTCACCCCAGCCCTTCGAGTCTCCTCAATCCTCACCCCCTCCCTTCATCCCTTGGCCTTTCATCCATCCAGCCCTCTCAGCCTCTGTCCCACATCTACTGTCTGTCTCTTGTGCCCCTCAACCCCTCTAACCCCCTTCTCTTCTGTCTGCTGAGGCTAATGGGTGAGGGAGCACTCCAAGAAAAAGGGGCAGGATTGCAAGGCAGCAATGGGATCTGGTTGGGGGGACTGGATTTTAGTTGGGGGGATAGGAGAAAAGGAGTCGTCTCCCATTTGCCAGGCACCTACACTGTGCCAAGCTCAGAGAAGTTAAGTAACTTGCCCAAGATCACACAGCTAGTATGGAGTCAGGATTCAAAACCAGATCTGAGTCCAAAGTCTGTGGTCTTTTTGCTTCCCCACACTGAGGCTGGAGACCATGAAAGTAATGCCAAGCTTTCTGCTTATGTGATTTTCTCCCATACTATTCAGCAGCCCTGGAGTACGACTGGAAAAAAAACAAAAGAGGGATGGTGGATTGATCCAAGGTTGGGGTTTTACCAGGTGTGTGTGGCAGGAGGACAAGGGAAGGAGGGAGTAGAAGGTGCTGGTAAGAGAAAGGTAGAAGAGGTGGGCTTTGGGGATCAGGCTGGAGGAGAAGATTGGAGGGGCTGGTAGGTAGGGAGACAGCAGAAAGGTCAGCGGGGACAGAAGCCAGTTGTAGCAGAGCTGGAGAGCTGCAGGGGCATGAGGTTATTCCTGAGGAGAAATCAGGATGATTTCTAGGGTTTGCAGAGGTGGAGCAGCTCCTAGGTCAGGCTGGAGCCACAGACCTGAAGAGGCCTTTGTGCTGCACAGACCTGAGTGTCCGAGGAGCCCAGCAGGGCCTCCCCCATCTGGGGACATTCTCATGTGGGCCTGAGCCCAGGAGCCATGGAGGAAGAGCAGTGCACGTCTGCCCCGCCTTCCAGTGGGACTGAAGTTTTTGAGCCTCTGGGGGCTCCCAGGGCTCACATCCCAGGCTCCACAGGTCTTGGGACTGTGGCCCAGCACCAGGTAGCAGTAGTGAAACACAGAGGGCAGGATGTACCTTTTGCCGCCATTGCGACCTTGGGCTAGTCATGTAACCTCAGGGAGATTTCAGGAGCTTCCCTGGGTGTGGGATGGAGATAACCAGCTGACAACAGGCCTTTAACGCCCTGCCCTGCACGCTTCTGCTGCTGGCTTTCCATTTCCTCGACAGACACTGTGTGGAGCAGGCTACTCACTCACTTTATAACTTCTTTCAGATCCCAAAACCCACCATAAGCACTCCCACCTCAGGGCCTTTGCATTTGCTTTTCCCTTTGCCTGGTAGCTTTTCCCCTAGCTCTCCACCTGGCTTGCTCCCCATCTTTCATATCTCAGCTCAAATGTCACCTCCTCCAAGAGACCCTTCCCTGACCGCTTTAGGAAGGGCCAGTTGGGAGTCTCCATCACAACTGCCAGCGTGCTTCCATCTTTGCACTTAAGACAATCTGAAACTATCTTACTGTATGTGTCTACTCGTTTATTGCCCCTCTTACTCTCCTAGAATGTGAGGGTGAGGGGATTATATCTTTTGTGCTCACTGTTGTATTGCCAGCAACTAGTGCAGTGCCTAGCACTCAGTAGGTGCTCAATAAATCCTTGCTGAACAAATGCCTGAACAGATACTAAGGAAGCACAGAGTAGGTCCTGAGAAACTATTGCCTAAGAGAAAGTCACTGAATTCCTGCCCTCAGTCTGGGAGTACTCAGTCTCAGATACTCTTGGTCTGGTACTCAGTAGCTGGGCAGTGTCTAGACCCCTGGTGTCTGGCCCCTCTGATCAATACACGATGGTGATTCTGAGTATGCCTTCCCACTCCACCAATGCGTCCAAATTACAAATCACAAAACCCTTCTTAAACCAGACCCCACTTCCCCAAATAAGCCACACAAAGGTCCCAGGATACTTTTCTTCAATGAAGTCCCTGCCTCTGTAATTGCATGGTGAATGTCTTTTTTTTTTTTTTTAATCCAAGAAGAAGGGTGTCAGGGAAGGACCTGACCTCCTATCCAGTCCTATCCAACCATGCCTAACTGATTCACTGTGTGATCCTGGGCAAGTTACTTTCCTTCTCTGAGCCTCAATTTCCTCATCTAGAGAATGCCATGAGAAGTCTATGAAATACTGGTTGCAAAGCCTGCAGTATAGCATGAACCCTCAGCAACCAGGAGTTAAAATAATAATAACAGAGAAAAACTTTCTGAAGAGGAGGTGGAGGAATTACTCAGGCCCTGGCAAGGCAGGCGCTGGGCCATGTGATTCACAGCAGCATGGGTTGTGAGAGGCCCGCCTCCCCCACTGCCCAGTGGCCCAGAGGTAGGCACAAGTGACTTGCTTCTCTCTCCACAGGACTCGCCTATAATTGGCCCAAAGAGGGCAGGGTTGGTGGTTGTAGGGTGTGTGTGTAAGAGAGAGAGAGAGAGAGAGAGAGGGTTTCCTGAACTTCAATTAAAGGGTTGAAACATTTTAGTCCACATATTAAGATTTCCGTGTGCCTGCTGACTTCCTCCCTCAGACTGCTGAGACCTTTATTGAATCATCATCCTTAGGGCTCAGTGGCCTCTGGTGGGGTGGGACTTTTTAAAATAATGATTATTCTTATCCATGCGAAGAGCCTTGAATTGCTTCAAAGTGCTTTCCCTTTTGGTTATCCTGTCTGATTCCTGGTGGGGGAAGGGACAATAGTTATTATGCCTATTTTCCAGGTTGATAAAACCTAAGGCCTTATTAGGTCGCTGGGATAACCCAGTGAAGTTCCAGAGAGGGCCTAGAGAAAGTCAGAAAGGGGTTCCCAAATATAGGTTTGCTCTATCAATTTGGGGAGAATCCTACCCTTTTCCTCAGGGTTGAGACCTAATGAGGCCTAAAATGTCCTTCCAGATGCTGGGGGTTGGGGGAGCTTGGGGCTGACCTGAGCTCAGTCAAAGGAGTTGCACCTGATGTTAGAGTCTTTTCATGGGTAATGGGGGAAACTGAACCAATTAAGGGAGCAGCAGGAGGGGGAGACGGGGGCATCTTCAGAGACTACAGGAGTTAAAATTGGAGCTGGAAAGGACCCTTAGACACTGTCTGGTTCTAGGTTTCCCAAACCAAGTGAGCATTAGAATCCCTTGTTGACCTTAAAAGAAAAAAAAAAAAAGTGATTCCCAGACTCCTTCTCAGAGTGCCAGAATCTTGGGGTCACGACCCAAAAATCTATTTTCAAAAGCTCCCAGGTGATTCTGATGCACAGCTTAGAGTGGGAACCACTGGTCAAGCCCATTTTCCAGTTGGGGCAGTAGAGGCTCAGGCAGTGATTTAGCCATGGCCCTACACTGAGTCGGCTTCATTAGGGCCTCCTCCTTTGAAGCCCTCTCCCCAGGGCCTTATGTGGGCCTCCCTCAACTCACTCCCAACCTCAAAGGGAGACACAGGATCTAAGATAAACGGAGTGAGTCAACCTCTCACCCACATCCACACAAACACTGGCTACCTCGGTTTACCCTCTATTTCCAGCTCTCATGAACAGCTGCCATTTGTCAGTTTAAGTTGGAAGGCAGTTGCAGTTCTGGGACTCTAGGCAGAGGAAACCCTGGCATCAGTAGTGCCCATCGCAGGACCTGGTCTAAAGGAAGGGCTCTGGAGGGGCATCAGCAAGGGTTGTAGAGCCAGAGGGGAACACGGAGGGCAGCCCAGTGAGGAGATTTGGCGGAAGCAAAGGCACCAAGACATGGGGCACCCAGGGGCAGGACTGGCATTAGGACAAGTGGAGCCATAAGGCTGGCAAAAGAGACTTTCTCCTGAGGGCAAAGAGGAACTATTGAAGGTTTTATTAACAGGGGAATGATGTGGTTAGATGAGGGTATTTGAAAGCTCCCCATAGCTGCATATGAAGAATGGATGGAAGAGTACAAGAGTGGAAGCAGGGAGACAGGCAGGTGGGTGTTGCAGCCATCCCAGCAACAGGTGATGGTAGTTCAGGTAGCGCAGGCAGGAGTGGAGGGTAAGATATGTGAGATGTTTAGGTGCTAACATGGACAGGCCTTGGTTGTGGCTTGGATGTAGAGGCCAAAGAAGAGAGAAAAGTCCAGGATGGCTCTGGGTTGTTGTTGTTTTTTTTCTTCAGCGGCTGGCCCATATGGGATCTGAACCTGTGACCTTGGTGTTAGAAGACTGCTGTCCAGCCAACTGAGCTAACAGATCAGCCCCTCAGGTTGTTTTCTGAAACCAACTACAGTAACCCAGTGGATGGTGGTGGAGCCATCTACTTGCAAGAAAAAGAGCAGTTTGGGGGAAAATAGTGAGTTGTGTTTGAGACCTGTTGAGTTGGAGAGGCCTGGGGGGACATCCAGGTGGAGATGGCCAGCAGGCATTTGGCTGTAGGATTGGAAAGCTCAGGAGAGAGGTCTGGGCCTGAGATGTTTGTTCACCACCAACACAGCCCATGGACCATGCAGCGGCTCATGGGGAGAGTGCATGGTTCTGGGGGCCTGTCCCATCCTTGAAGACAGACAGTGAGGTCAGAAGAGTCACATCCAGGTGGATCATTCATTACCTGCCTAAACTTTGCCTTTTTTGGTAAGGGCGGGAGAGCAGTTTTTAAAGCATATTTGCATGAAGCTGAAACCCATTTCACATACACCCAGGGTAGCTGGCTGTTGCAAAGACCTGAGGGAGTACTCCTGGAAAGCAAATCAAACATTGGTAAAGTAAATTTGTGCAGCTCCCTAGATGTTCTTCCTGTTGAGGGCATCATGAGAGGCCATAGAGGGGTTTTGCTTATGGAAAGAAGAGGGGGCTAGGGACAGGAGGAGGCGGTGGGTTCTGCTGGGGATTTTTGGAGAGCAGTAGTTTGAGATTCCAGGAGTGTCTGGGAAAAGACCCAGATTTGGTTCCTAGTCAGCTAGGGCCTTCCAAACAAACACAACAAAATATAAAGACTCCAGGTAGCAGGGAAAAGGACTTCCCTAGACAGGACTAAAAATTTGAAGTTTTCTAGTTGCAAATGGTTGGCACCCCCACTACGTGGCCCTTTTCAGGGACGTCTGTTCCTGGGGGAGGCTGAGGCTGCCTGCTCCCCTAAGTGTGAATGGCAGCTAACAGTGCCCCAAACAAACACAAACCATGGGTTTCTGGGGGCCAGTTAGCTAAATGCCTTAGGCAGATGTGGAGCTGGCCAGACGCTGGCTGGGAGGGGCTAGGACCTGTCTGGAATGAGAGCAGGAAGCACAGTGTGCCATTGGCTAACCCCGCAGAGTCCAGTTCCCTCATCTGGAGAGAGCAGATATCCCTGGAGCAGTGCGTCCAGCCTCTCGGACCTGGAAGGCATCATACTTCTAAAAGGTGCCTCAAAACACACACTGGGCTGGAGACAAGGCTGCAGGGCAGTAGCTGAAGGAGCCTCAGCACTCCTGGCTCCACTGTTGGTTCACTGTGGCTCCAGGCCTCCCTTCCCCTTTTGGGGCCTTAGTCTCCCCATTTGTAACACCGCAGACTAGGTCATCACATTTGTTTGGCATACAATATGGCATCAATAAATACTCAATGAGCAAATAAGGGAGAGTGCAAGAGGGGAGGAAGGAGGACATTTCATTATTTAATGTTTCTATTGCATGCCTGCTATGTGTCATGCCCTGTGCTGGGTGCTAGGTGAGCAACAAGACAGGCACAACCCCTGTCCTTATGGAGCTCATATCTAGCAGGAAAGATACACTACAGGTAATTCCAAGCTCAGATGCTGCAGAAACACATGGGTGGGGGGGGGGGTGCAGGGAAAAGAGGGCACTTGCGTTGAAACCTGACGGAATAGGAGCCCAGAGGTAAAGAGAAGCAGAAAAGTTGTTCAGATCATGGGGACAACTTGTGCCAAAGCCCCTGGCGGAAGAGAGCACTTTCGAGGAACAGACAAGAGGCCATTGTAGCTGGAGGGTGGGGGTGGGGAACTGTTCACAGCTTAGGCCTTCCTTGTCCCTGTGCTCAGGAGTTTGGAGTTCACCCTGAAGGCAAGGAGAGCCCTTCACAAGGCTGAAGGGATTGGAGGGGGCTGTGTTTTCCAAAAGCTGGCTGTAGTGTGGAGAATGCCTTGTAAAGGGCTCTGAGGATGGAGGCAAACCAGTTAAGAGGCTGGAGTTGCGGGGGGAGGGGGCGGTGTATAGAGATTGAAGTACTTGGGGCTTGGCTGGCTTAGTTGAGGGAGAGGGAGGAGTCGGGGAGGAAGCCTGGCCTAGGTCTTGGGCAACTGGGTGGCTGGAGTTGCCAGTCCCTGGATGAGGAAGGCAGGAGGAGGAGCAGACTAGGGGCTGGGGTAGGGGTGTGGCTTAGGATGCACTGCATCTGAAGAGCCTGAAGACAGCATATCTAGGTGACAGCGCCCTACAGGCAGCGGCTGTGCCTCTTTGGGCCCCAGAGGAAGGGCAGGAGGGCGAGGACCACAGGTGTGTGGCTGAGGCCGCGAGGGCACAAAAGGCTCTGCCCGGTTTCAGCGGCGTTTAGTCCTCCGCGGTGCTTCCCCATGGCCCCTGCAGGGAAGGGGTTAAGTCACGGAGGGAAGGCGCCTGTGGAAAGCGGGAAAGGCGGGACTGGTAGGGCTGGCCCCTGGGAGCTGCAGCTGGCATGGAAACCCTTCCGCCCGGGCCTTGTAGGCCTGCGCGCCGCCGCCGCCGCCCACGCCGTCGCCTTCGCCTTCACCTTCACTGTTCCCCCTCCAGCTTCTTCCCGGCTCCCTGAGACCGAAGCCGGGCCTCCCTACCTAATGCATTCCAGGTGGAGGGCGGCCCCTCCCCCACCCCGCGGGGAGGGGGCAGGGACGGCGCGGGTCTCTCACTTTGCATCTCAGGGAGAGTCTTCCAGCCTCACTCACTTCTCGCTCTGCAGAATTCCTTCAGGGATCTCTGGTCTCCTGTTTCTGGCAGGGGCTGGCAGTGGTGAAAGCCCACAACACCCAGCTCTGCTACCTTCTAAAGTTTCATGTGATCTTGGGCAAGTCACTTCACCTCTCTGAGCCTCCGTTTTCTCATCTGTAAAGTGGGGTTGTAATTCCCACCTCCTAGGGTTGTTGTAAGGAATAAAGGCCAAAGGAAAAGCCCACAGCCCTCAGCATGACACACTGTAGCCAGGTTCAACAAATGGCCCCTGGCTGCCCTTTTTGGCCCTGACCCTTTGCCTTCTGACCCTGCGTCCCTTGCTGACTCCAATGCCCTATGTGGAGCCCATGCCTTCTTTGTCTCTGTCTCCCTTCAGAGTTGTCCCTCCCTTTTTCTGTCTCTAGCTATATCTATCTCTGGGTCTCTGCAGTTTCCTTGTCTTCTCCCTCCTCATCTTTGTCCCAGTGTCTTTCTCTATCATCTGTCTTACCCCCTCAAGTCCAATTCTCACATTTGACCAGGCCTCTGGTGGTTGGGAGGGGAGATGAGTGGGTGTTGGGGTTCCTGGAGTCGAGGCAGGGGTCAGAGGGACCACACCCCTACTGGCTTTGTCCTCTTGGGGAGGGGAATCCCAGCCAGCGTGGCAGCCCCAGCACTGGTAATTACTGCCCCCAGTACTCCCAGCTGCAGCTCCACTCCCTTCCTTTCTTGTCCTCTGAAGTCCCCAGCTCCTCCCAGGGGTGGAGCTACTACCCCCTATCCTTCTCTGGCCTCTGGTGCAGAGAAGCAGGGAGGAGGTGGCTAGGCCCTCTCAGTAATCAAGAGACTGGAAGAGGGATGGGCTGTTTGTGCTCTCATGTGGCTGTGTGGTTTGAGTGTGTGTGTGTGCGTGTGCACATGTGCCTGGCTGCCTGTTTGCCTTTGTCCCCGTGGGTCTGTTTTGTGTGTGTCTTAGTGTTCTTGTTTCTGTATGTCCATATGTATGTTTGCGTGTGTATCTGTATATATCTGTGTGTGTCTATGTGTGTCTTTGGGTTTCTCTGTTGCGTGTTCCCTAAGTTAGATGTCACCTTGGCTCTATCTAAGCCCATGTTGTGGGGAGAGGGGGGTACGGCTGGCCGGTTAGCTCAGTTGGTTAGAGCCTGGTGTTGATAACACCAAGGTCCAGGGTTCAGTTTTCGTTCTGGCCAGCCACCAAAAAAAAAAACACAAAACAGTAAACCCATAGGGGTTTCCCAATGTTTCTGCAGGTCTCTGTAGATCTTGTGTCTGTCTGTCTGTTTCTGTACTTGTGTCTGTCTTTGTGTGCTCCCTTTTGGTCTGTGTCTTGGTGGTGGTGGTTGGTGGTCTATGTGTGGTGAAAGGATAGGGGTGTGTGCCTGCCTGCCTGAGCCTTTCTTATCCCTTATTTTCTGTTCTGGAGCCTTCTTGCAAACCCAAGACTCTCTGTCCTTCAAACACATGCTTCACCCATACCCCCTCATCAGTATCCACACTTCTGTCCACTTTTCTTCCCTTGTCCATCTATACCTGAAAAAAACACACCTCATCCTGAAGAGCTCAACTAAAAACCACCTCTTTTAGAAAGTCTTCTCTCCTTCCCTCTCCAAATGTGATTTCTTTCCCAACTCAGCAAACATTCACTGAAGATGTGCTCTATGACTCTGGACACAGACACACTTGGGATCCAGTCCCAGATCAACCACTTGTAGCTGTGTATTCTCAGGCAAGTTATTTTGCTTCTCCGTACCTCAGTTTTCTTATCTGTAAAATGGAGCTAATAGTTCACAGGGTTGTTAGGAGAATGCCTTACAGGAAAGCATCAGCACAACACCTGGCCCACAGTAGGTGTTCAACAAACAGTCGAATCCCCATACCTTATATCCTCTACTAAAAAAGTGAACAGCTTGAGTTCCAGAGAGTAGAATCCAGAAATCCAGCTTTTTATGTGAAATCTCCTAATTTTAAAAACAGTGAGCAGGCCAAATTTGTAGAGGGGCATCCTGTGCAGGACAGAAGGTGAACTGAACCAGACAGAAGGCAGATTCCAGTTGAGGGAACTCCTGAAAACTATTGCATGAGCCAGATCCTGACCCTGCTCAGGCCCAGCAGAGACTGAGCCGTTCCATGGGGTGGGAGAGGAGACTTCCAAGGCTGCTGCCCAAGAGTCAGAGCATGCAGATAGGGCATAAGGTAAACAGCAGAAGTAGAAGAAGCCCTAAGGACCATCTAACTCAGTTATTACAATGTGATGGCCCACAACTTGAATTTGGCCCACAATTTGGCCTGCTCCCTGTGTTTAAAATTAGGGGATTTCACATAAAAATCTAGATTTCTGTATTCTCTTGAAATATTGGAAGATCTGATAATACAGGGCCCCATCACCGCAAGGTCACAACTGGATGGAGGGGAGGGGCTGCTATCTCTACTTTAGGTGAGGCATGTGGTCTCCAGTTTACCCTAGTCCCCACCATTTCCTATTGCCTTACACTGTCCTGTTCTACAGAAAGTTCCTCACTTTACACACGGGTCCACACTTTACAGAAATGTCCTTTGCTTTATAGAAGGGGTCTCACTTCACAAAAAAGAGTTCTTCCATTTTACAGACAAGACTTCTGTTTGGTCAGAGTTCTTTATTTATAGACAGGTCATCCATTTTACAAAAGGGTCTTTATAGAACTCTCCTCACGTTGAAGAAGCCTCCTCTATTTTGCAGAAACTTCTTCCCTTTACAGAAAGGACCTTCTTTTTTTTATCAAGGAGACCTCCATTTTA
Source organism: Galeopterus variegatus (assembly GCF_000696425.1). Taxonomy (NCBI): domain Eukaryota; kingdom Metazoa; phylum Chordata; class Mammalia; order Dermoptera; family Cynocephalidae; genus Galeopterus; species Galeopterus variegatus. Next base: position 42,375 of record NW_007731177.1, read on the forward strand.
TAGAAAGTTTCTCCATTTTGCAGGAGGGAACACTCTTTAGGAAGCTCCTTACTTGCCAAAATGGCTCCCACTTTCCAAAAGTGTCCTCACTGTATAGAAGGAGCCTCCATTTTTCTGCAGAGTCCTTAGGTTCAGAAGATAAGTAGACTTCAGGGAAGGAACCTCTGAACTACCCAGAGGATTCCTATAAACAGCTCCTCCTGCATGTTTCACACTTGAGAGAGCTTTGTGTTTGAACTTTCAGAGAGAACATCTGCCAGGCCAAGCAAGGCCTGGGTGCAGTCTGGCCTTGAAGGTGGAGTGGGGCAGCTGGCCTGGAGCTCACATTCAAGGGACAGGTGGGAAGAGGTGGGGCATTTATGCCTTTATCCCCTGCTTTTTTCTCAAGCTGAGGGACTCTCCTTCTCCTCACAGAGCTGGCTTCCCAAAAGGCACTATCTTTTTTGCTGTTCTTTCTTCTCAACTCCCTCTGTTCCCTTTCCCCACCCTACCCCACCCCCAGGAATTCCAGTTGTCCCTGGGGCCTACCTCTCAGCCAGGAAAGCCAGAGATTTGGGGGGCTGGAGGGAGAAGTTTGCATCAGCTGTCAGGAGGGCTGAGTGCTAGGGCTGGCTAGCATCTCACTGATTCCTCACAAGGAGCAGCAGACACATATTCTTCCCATTTTGCAAACAGGGAAAATGAGGTCCAGAGCTATAAAGCCATTTGTCCCAGGTCACCAGGGAGTTGATGGCCAAGGTCCAATCTGAGGCCCTAGTAACTGTCTTGAGATTAAGCCAAGATTACAGCGGGGAGAAGGGAGAGGGGATGCTGCTGGCCAGGGAGGGGGAAAAGCAGGCAGCTGAAATTCCCAGGAAGATGTGAGGGTGAAGGGTCTGGTTCCAGTGGTTAATGGGCAAGAGGAAGAGTCCTTGTGCCTCAACTAGAGGCTGGATCTGCTCTGCCAGTAAACCTGGAAGCATGTGCTCAGGGCATCTGCCAAGCAGTGGCACGCAGTAAAACCAGAAACAGTTTTTGGAATGACTTTGCTATTTCAACAACAATAAGTTGTCATGGACAAATTCACAACTCAGCTACATTTTTTGACATATTTTACAGTTTTGTCTGGTTTGTATTTGGAATTGAATTTGAATGGGGGCGGCAGGGACCAGGGCATCTTTTCACTGCCCTGCTGCCCCTAATAGGAATCCCACTCTGATCTGCAGAGCTGTCGTGGTAAGGGGCTGGATTCTGTGCCCATCTCTGGCTGTGTTGGCTTGTGTTTCTCAGTGGCTTTATGTTGAGTTGCAGCCTGCGGCCTGTGGCTTTATGTATGTGTGTGTATAGTTTTGTGACTTTGTGTATGTGTGTTTCTGCTGGTTTTCAAGTTTAACCCACATCATTCTGTGTGTGTGTGTGTCGGGGGACTCTATGCTCTTTCCTTTCTTTCTCATTGACTCCCCCAAACCAGAGGACTGCTGTTATTATCCTATTTTCCAGACAAGGAAACTGAGTTTCAGATAGATGGGGAGGTTTGCCCAGGGCCACAAAGCTAGTAAATGTGATGTTGGGATATAAACTGAGGTCTGTGTGATACCTAAGCCACCTGTTCCTAATTCAGGTGCTGCAACACCTTAATCAGTGATCATGATGACACCACCCTTGTTGGAATAGTCAAGTAACCTGGTTTTTAAATTATTGACTCTGTTTTTTAATAAATAAAACCAGATTTAAGGTTATCCTTGAAATAATGTCACTGTCATGAGCATTCTGGTGCCCATTGCAGGGAAAATTGTGTAGAGCCTCTAGCTTGCCTGAGGCTTAAGAGGACAAGAGCCTGAGGTTCCCATGCTGTCTGGGAGGCATGGCTCTGCCTCATTTACTCAGAAGCTGTCCCTGACTGGGGCTGTCAGAATTAGCCCAAAACAGTATGATTACTTGAATTTCAGATTTACAAGTAATTTTTTAGCATAGCATAATAAATTTTTGGCGTAAGTATGCATGAGACGTGCTTATACTAAAAAAGTATTCATTATTTATCTGAAATTCAAATTTAACTGGGCATCTTGTATTTTATCTGGCCATCCTGTTCCTGACCTCTCCCTCCCCTGTGCTTCCCCAGTCCCAACAGTCTGACCCCCTTTTACTTCCTGAGCCACCACTTAGTTTATCCTGAATAAGAGTCTCTTGCCTTTGAGATTGGGAGCTCCCTGAGGATAAGGGATTGCCCTTCCAGCCTGGAGAGGGTGGGGAAGGTGCGCCCTGCACCCCACCCTCACAGCAGGGCTGGGGCAGTGCTCAAGCACTCCTGGGGTGCCCGGGGTATGCTACTCATCATCAACAAGAGATGTCTGAGTGACGATGGTGATTGTGTGTGAACACATTGTGCCAAGAACATTGCACATGGACAGGTGAACAGTTCTGTAGTTCTCTCTAGGGTCTTTGAGGGCTGTGCACAGTTGGTGTGTGGCTGGGTACATTTTCACAAAGTGCTATAAGATTTGGTGGTATTACTTTAGGTGTGTGAGGGGGGCTCCTTTGTGGCTTCTGCTCTAATGGGCATTGGGTACTCTGATAAACCCAGTGGTGCAGGGACAGTGCTGGTGGAAGGTCTTGTCAGGTGTGTAGGTGTGGGTGTGAGTATGTGTATGAGAGGGAATGTTCTGGATTATCAACCACCAGAAAAATGGGCTGGTGAAAACCAATGCAGGATCTAGCTGGGTAGGAATAGGATGGGGCAGTGGGAAGGGCTATGGTTTCTGGGAAGGGGGAGGGAGACTCTACCCTGGGAGCTCCTCAAGGGCAGGGATGGGATTTTCTCATCCTCCAGCACAGAGTCTACCAGGCTAAGAAATATTTGGGGAACCAAACTAAGCTGAGGAATGCCAGAGAGTTCAGCAGTGTCCTGAGGGGCCGCAGAGGCCTAGCTGAGAAGTTCCTATTTTCCCATGGGCAGTGGGGAGTTACAGAATGTTCTTTTCCAGGTAAGTGGCATGATCTGAGCTGGACTGTAAGAAGGTTCATCCAGCCACCTGGAGGGAGCAAGACCTGGGCCAAGGGAACCACTGAGGAACAACCTAGGAGGAGACAGAAATGTAGGCAGAGAGACAAGGGAGGGGGAGTGCTGAAATAGGAGAGGGAGGGATCTTGAACCTTTTCTCCTTAGTGGAACCCAGCCTGGTTCTTGGCCAGGCCTAGCCTCCTGAACCGGAACCCTGTTGTTCATCTCCCTGTGGACGGGGCTGAGGCTTTCACTAGCCTCACTGCAGCTTGTGACTTTCTGAAGCACTGCAGTCCACCCCTGCCCCTCCTGGTTCCCCTCTTTTCCACCTTGCCCTCGGACAGCAGGGTTAAGGAAGGAGTCCAGTCCAGGACCAGTCTGCGCTAAAGTCTGCCATTGACTTGCTGTGTGACCTTCGGCAAGTCCCTGCCCCTCTCTCTGCCTTTATCTCCTCACTAGAAACTGGGCTGACAATCCCTGCCCCTCTCAGCTGGTACTCCAGGGTGTCCCAGAATCTTTGAATTTCATTCAGCTCCCTATTCTGCAGGACTGCCTGCAAGGAGGTAGAGAGAATGGAGAGGCAGGCCCATGTGTGGGTTCTCAGGTGAGGTGGGTGAGGAGGGAGCATAGGATGGGCCAGGACAGCGCCATGGAGGGTGGTATGGTCACCCCACCCCAAGGCCAGCAGTGGAGCAGAGGGAGGGAAGACCCAGCCAGGGGCCCTGCTGTCCTGCTGCAGATGGGGCAGGGAGGGCCTGCCCAGGGGTTCTCCCTACTTTGAGGTGCCAAGACAGGGCCAGGTGGGCTCCTCTAGGCCCAAGGAGACAGACAAGGGGCCCCTGAGTCCCTGGTGCCTCTGTGTGTCTATCTGGGGGGAGGGGGGTACTCTGCATGGCAGTGTGCCTGGCTTTTCTCACTGGATCTCTGACCCTGTCAGCCTCTCTCTCCATCTTTCACTTTCTCTGGCCATCTGTTTCTCCAACTATGACTCTACCTGTGCCGCCCTCCATGTGATTCATCCTCCTCAACCCCACACCTAGCGGGAGGGCAGGGCAGGACCAGGCCAGGATGTGCTGAGCAGGGCAGAGTAAGCAGCCCAGCTGAGCCAAGAGGAACACCTCCTTCGTCCTGGCTGGGCCCTGCCTGCTCAGGTGGGAAGGGAAGTGAGGAAATTACACCCAAAGTAAGGTACGGGGTGGGGGAGGGGTGCTGTGCCTGGGGCCTGGGGTACCATGTTCTCTCAGGCCTGGGAAAGTCTCCTGGCCTGAGTCCCCTGGTGCCTGCCTGGCTGGGCTGTAGCCAGGGTGGGGTCAGGGGTACAAGGAAGCTGCTGGAATCTTGTGGGTTGGGCTACTCCTTCCTTCCAGGACTGAGAGACCTAAAATCCCCTATGACTCTGCCTGTGTGACCCTGTAAGGGACAGCATGGATGTCTCTGTGTGTGTCCCAGCCATATGATTTTGCATCAAAGGCCACATGTGACACTGTGACTGTTTAGACCAGGAGGAGGCAAGTGTCCCATGTGTATGTATCCCTGAGCCCATGGCTAAGACCAGACCAGGGACACCATGGACATGTTTCATGAGTGTGCTACATTATGCCATGTATCTGTAATTGTGTGTCTGTGTTTCTGAGTTTGTAATAGTTTGTAACTTTATGCTATTTTGCCATTGTGTGAGGTTGTGTCTGACATGGTATAATTGACCTTTTGTAGCTATAGTCTTTGTCTGTGTGTAACCATATTTGCAGGTGTGCAAAGGCATATTATGGTGTATATGACACACTATGGCCCTCCAATTGTGAGACACAGTGTAAATGACAATGTATATCTTTGTGACTCAGTGGAACCATGTTTAAGGGGTGTATAACTGGGTATACGATGGTATGTGTTTGGACTATTTTTGTGTGAGGCTATGTGAGATGGTAAAATTGCCATTGTGTGACTGTGCATGACCATATGTAATCATAGCGAGGTTAGGACTGCAAGTGTGACCTTGTATGACCCCACAGTTACGTGAAACAGTGTAAAAAGCACCACATATTTTTGTTACTGAGTGAGCACATTTGTGACTAGTCATTTATGAGACTGCGTGACACAGGGTAACAGACCATTTGTGGCTGTGAGTAAAAGTCCATGTGGCTGTGGCACAATGTAACTGACACCATGTGCCATTGGCACCTCTGGGAGCTCTTGAGTACCCCTCACTCTCTTGTCCTCATGCCCGTTTGCCTGTATCTCTGCCTACACAAGGGCTTTTCATGGCTCCCTTCTGCCACAGGATGGACATCTGGCTCCTCAGCCTGGCATCCAAGGCTTTTCCCTCTCCTCTGGCCCCACCTGACTTTTTATATCAACTGAGGAATTCCCACAGCCCCCTGCCCAGCCAGGACCGCACGAGCCCCACACTCCTTCTCTTGGGACATGTCATCCCTGGGGGGGTCCCCCACTGCTTCCCAGACCGAACAAATCTTCTCTAGTAGGTGTGACTATCATCTCCAGGGCCAAAAACAGAGGTGGGTTGAGGGGACCTACAGTGAGGGAAGAGGAATAGTACAAAAAGGCCTCCCCTTTTTCTGAATTTTCTGATTGCTGTTTTAAAGTTCCTGTGACCTGAACTCTGGATGCTGGGTGTGTTTGAGGGGGGTGGGGGAGCAGTGCATGGGGGAAGATGGATGTGGAAGTAGAGGAGAGTGGTACATATTGGTGAGAAGCTGGGATTTAAGAAGCAAAACTTTTGCTCATGAAATACAACTTCATCATTTTTAAGCATACCCAGCTATACAAAATTGTAGACAAGAAAGTTCAGATATCCTCAGAGTCTTAAAAAAAAAAGGGTGAAGAATGGTTTATGCTCAGCAGACCCATGGCCTGCTTGCATAAATAAGGATTGCAAACACGTACACAAACTTTAGGGTGCTCACTCTCACCCCAGCCTGGTTAAACTACCTAGTAATAATGCCTGCTGACATTCATGGAATCAGTGCACTAATCACAAAGAACTCTTATTTGTTGATGACAACAGCCAGCCCTAGCCCTGGGCCTGGCTCCTGAGGGCTGGGGTAGGGGCTTACCAGAAAAGTGGTGTGGCCAGGAAAGGGGCCCAAGTCAACCCAACACCTCAGATACCTGCTAAGACATGCAACTCCCCAGTCTCCTTTTTGGTAAAATTGGTTGCTTCACACCCAGTTTCTCCCTTTCTGCAGGGCTGCACCAGGGAAACCGGATCCTGGTTAAAAGTTTGTCCCTTGACCCTGGCCAGAACCTTGAGCCTCATCCGGAAGGCCCCCAGCGGCTTCGCTCAGACCCAGGCCCCCCAACCGAAATCCCCAGCCAGCGTCCTTCACCACTGAAGCGGGCACCAGGCCCAAAGCCGCAGGGTAAGTGGTTCCAGAAAGCAACAGAGAAATGGACCAGAAGAGGGGACAGAGGAGGGGAGAAGTTAGCCAGTGGCAGAAGAGAGGGCTTGTTGGAAGGACAAGGAGGCATACAGGTCTCAAGGGCAGTGCTACCTACCCAGCTGGCAGAGGGTGGTGGCCTGAGGCTAATGTATGCATACTGGGATCTCACTTCAGGCCTGCTCTATGCCTACCTCAGGCAAAGGTACAGACTGGGGTTTATGGAGGAGGGTATGGTCTGGCTATGACAGCCACCTCCAAACCCAGCTCATTGGGGTCTTCTCGCTGTTTCTTCCCTATCTGTTCTCCAGTCCCACCAAAGCCCAGCTACTTGCAGATGCCCCGGGTGCACCCCCCATCTGAGCCCATCCCCCCTCCACCATCACGCCCGCTGCCAGCAGACCCCCGAGTGGCCAAGGGCCTGGCCCCCAGGACAGAGGCCAGCCACAGTTCTGCAGCAGTATCCTCACTGATTGAGAAGTTTGAAAGGTGAGTCTGGTCCCTGGGGGACCAGGGGTGGGGAAGGGTGGACCTGGGACAGGAAGGGATAGTCATAGGAGGGACCTCTCAGTCAAGCTCATATCCTGCCTCCATGTGTGTCTGCCACCCACCTCAGAGAGCCTGTGATTGTCACCTCGGATAGGCCAGCCCCTGGCCCCAGCCCAGGTCCCCCAGAGCCAGCCATGTTGCCACAGCCACCCCCACAGCCACCAGTGCCCCAGCTCCCCGAGGGTGAGGCCTCCCGCTGCCTGTTCCTGCTGGCTCCTGGGCCCCAGGACGGAGAGAAGATGCCCAACCGGGACAGTGGCATTGACAGCATCAGCTCACCATCTAACAGCGAGGAGACCTGCTTCGTCAGTGATGATGGGCCCCCCAGCCACAGCCTCTGCCCTGGGCCCTCTGTCCTGGCCAGTGTGCCTGTTGCTTTGGCCGATCCCCACCGGCCTGGCTCCCAGGAGGTTGACAGTGACCTGGAGGAGGAGGACGACGAGGAGGATGAGGAGAAGGACAGAGAAATCCCAGTTCCCCCAGTGGAGAGACAGGAGTCTATGGAGGTACTAACCCATGTGCACCAAGAGGACTGTGTGGAGAAACCAGGAGCCTGGCTTTTATGCTTGGTTCTTCCCCATCTCAGTATTTCTCGAAATATAGGGCATTGTTTCCATTTTCAAATTTAGTTTCCCTGGTCTCCTGGTAGTAAGTACCAATAGCAAACCCCTGCTCTTTCCCCCAATCACTGTGACTAGCAATATGACCATGCACAGTTCCAAATGCCCACTAAGAAAGTTGTTCTATCCTCATCAGAGAACCACTAGCTAAACCTCAGTTTTTCCTTCTTGAAGATAGGCTTCCTTGTTGGAGATCCTTAATGTCCTGTTCCAGCTAAATTCTATGACTCAGTAGCTGTGTGACATTGGGCAAGTCTCTTCCTTCTCTGCTCCCCCACCACAAGCCTTATTTTCCTTATTTGTAAAACAGAAAGCCTCTCACATCCAGAGAGACTTTCCGACAGCTGGAGATTGGGCACAAGAGCTAGAGCCCCACAGGGACCAGAGGCTGGGGCATGAAGGCTCAAGATAGCAGGGACCCCTTTCTGTGCCCTGACAGCCTAACATTTCTTCAGAAGGTATCTTCGCATTTGAGTTAGGTCTCAGCCAGAATACCTGCTCCATCAGGACCAAGCTCAAGTGTGGGGGCTGAGTCCAGGGATTGCTGGGATGGCAAATACTCAGCAGATAAATATGTGTCTAACTAATAGGAAACTGGGCCAACAGACAATGTGTTTGTATACATTTTTATACATTTGTGTTTCTCTCACACCCCAAGTACTCAGCAAGCCTTTGCTGAGAGTGAACTGAGTGGGTGAATAAATAATAACTAACATTTATAGACTACCTGATCTGTAGTCTGCTATGTTTTATTTATACTAAATCATTTAATTGTCTCCATTACAGATGGACTTTAGTCCTATTATTATCTGTATTTATAAATGACAAGTCTTAAATACAAAGCATTTAATCAACTTAAGCAAGCTAGTGAGTGGCTGGGCTAGGATTTGAACCCAGGACGTCTGACTTCCTAGCCCATATGCTTAAGCACTACACTATGCCGTATGAATAGAGAAAGCAGCTGAATGGGTGAATGACTGGCTGAGTGAGGGAGTACATGTCATCAGAATTGGGGCATGGGCTTTATGACAGACTGGGGAGGCGGGGATGTAGCTGGGGAGCTTATGGGTCTAGAGATGGGGGTGGCATTAGGCTTAGAGTAGTATGTGAGCTGTTCTAAGAATTCTGGGGCCTTGGGTGAGGGTTAGAGTAGAGGATGATGGATCAGGGCTCACCTCTTCTTTCCAGTTGACTGTGCAGCAGAAGGTGTTCCACATTGCCAATGAGCTCCTGCAAACTGAGAAGGCCTATGTTTCCAGGCTCCATCTCTTGGATCAGGTGAGTGGCACTTCAGGGTCCTGGAGTTCCAGGACCTGGTAGGTGGGTTCCAAGGAGGAAGTGTTAGGACCTGAGCCCAATCCCACCACGGGGACCAGAATCTAGAGGTGGCAAGACCCCTCTCTGACCTCAAAGCCAACTTGTCTCTGAAACCAACTCTGAGTATGACCCCAAACTTGATGCTCCTACTAACCGTCACTCCTAACCCTGGGCAAGTACACCAGCCCTGTCTGCTACTCTGACACTAATGCTGACTCTGAATTTATCCCTGGCTGTGAACCTCATTCTAATCCTAGGCCTATTCCTAACCCCAGATCTACTAGAATCCCTTAAAGTGGGGAGTTTTTCTGCTTTGTTCACTGCTCTATCCCAGCCTCTAAGACAGTGCCTGGCACATAGTAGGCACTCAAAAATGTTTGTTAAATGAATGACTCTAATTCCAGCTTTCTCTGACCCTGAATCTAATTTTGACCTTGACTCTGATACTGCCTTCGCATTGTTCCAATGCCTAACTCCAGGTCCTAACCTTAACAACCTGAAATCCAACCCCATATATAACCATAACTGCATTCCCTCTCTCCTCAGTCTCAAGATCAATGCTGATTCCAAAGCTCCACAAAGCTGCCCACAAACACTGCCCTTACCTTCCTTCCCCAGCCAAGCCCCAGGCCCAGCTGGGCTGAGCACTCCTGCCCTGCCCCACAGGTGTTCTGTGCCCGGCTGCTGGAAGAAGCTCGGAACCGCAGTTCCTTCCCGGCCGATGTTGTCCACGGCATCTTCTCTAACATCTGCTCCATCTATTGCTTCCACCAGCAGTTCCTGCTGCCTGAGCTAGAGAAGCGCATGGAGGAATGGTGAGGGGCCCCAGACCTAGGATGCCAACTTTCTGTCCACTTGCCTACTGAGCCCTAGCCAAGATGTGTACAGATTTATTCCTGCTTGCCCTCTTCCCTTACTCACTTTCACAGAAAGAACCAGGCCCAAGTTCTGTCTTCTTTGCCCTCCCAATCTAATGTGGAACACAGACCAGACTCATAAAATTGCAAGAGAATAGCTATGCTATTCTCTCTATGGTATGCTCTCAAGAATGTGAGGGTAGGGGCTGGCCCGGTGGCGCACTCGGTAGAGTGCAGCGCTTGGGAGCGCGGCGGCGCTCCCGCCAAGGGTTCAGATCCCATATAGAGACTGGTCCGCTCACTGGTTGAGCGCGGTGCGGGCGCGACACCGAGGGTTGCGATCCCGTTACTGGTCACGAAAAAAGACAAAAAGGAAAAAAAAAAAGAAAGAAAAAAGAAAAAAAGAATGTGAGGGTAGGAGCCAAATTGGCTGGCTTCAAAAATTCTGGCTCAGCCACTTGCTAGCTTTGAGCAAGTTTTTTTAGTTGCTGTGCCTCAGTTTCCTCATTTATAAAGTGGAGGTAATAGTAGCCTACCTTGCAGGGTTTTTTTAAGAATTAAATGAGTTGATACATGTAGAGAGCTTGGAACAGTGCCCAGTATATAATAAGTGCTCAATTAATGTCAGCTATTGTTATTATCAGTGCTATGATAGAGCTGAGAATGGTAGGCTGAGGGAATGCAGACAAATGAACCAAGCCTAGCCCAGGGGTTAGAGAAGAATTCAGGGAGGAGGTAATGCCTGAGCTGAGTCCTGAGGCAGAAGGGCAGGGTTTGTAGGCAGTCTCTCGGCCTCCAGGTTCTCCTCTTACAATCCAGCCTTACAGTCTACACCACCCACCAGATTGTTGTTTCTAAACAACAATCAGACCACATCACTCCCTGCATAAAATCATCTCTCCACGTTCCCCACACTCACAGGATAAGTGTGTCCCCCTCACCAGACCGTGACCATAGAGGACTGGCATGAAGCCTAGTTCCTATATCTCCCCACCAACCTGTGACCTCTAAGGGCTGGGACCAGGTCTGCTTTGTCTTCTGCATCAGACTGTGACCGATGAGGAGGGTGACCAGGCCTGGTCATTTTGCCTCCCCTACCAGACAGTGACCTTCTCAGGGCTCAACTGGATATGATTCATTTCTGTGTCCCCAGCATCACCCAGCACAAGGCTGGACACGGAATCAATAATCAGTATATGAAGTGGCTCTTGCAGTAAGGTCAGGGTGGGTACTCCAGGACGTGTCATTCTTGATGCTTGAGCAGGCCAGAGACAGTTAGCATCCCAGGCCATGATCTCAGATCAAGCCTCTTGGCCTTATTGGTCTATAATGTAAGCAGCATTTCCAAAGGAGCAGACTGGCTGAGAAGTGGGTTTCCAGGACTGAGATGAAAGTATTCTGCCTGGGGTTGGAGACCTGGTGGGGAGGATTCTGGTGGGCAAGGGTTAGCAGGACCACGTCAGCCTCTGCTTCCACCCCAGGGACCGCTACCCACGCATTGGGGACATCCTGCAGAAGTTGGCACCCTTCCTCAAGATGTATGGCGAGTATGTAAAGAACTTTGACCGGGCCGTGGAGCTGGTCAACACCTGGACAGAGCGTTCCACCCAGTTTAAAGTCATCATCCATGAGGTGCAGGTAAGTGGCAAAGCTGGAGGGAGCAGACCCAGGGAGGAGAGGTCTGCAGGGACCTAGTCGGTGGTCTGCAGCCAGACCTGAGACCCTCTGCTTCTGCCTGTCACAGAAGGAGGAAGCCTGTGGCAACCTGACATTGCAGCACCACATGCTGGAGCCTGTGCAGCGCATCCCCCGCTATGAGCTGCTTCTCAAGGACTATCTATTAAAGCTGCCCCATGGCTCCCCGGACAGCAAGGACGCCCAAAGTGAGTGTGTGCACCCAGGCCCTGCCCTGCTCCCTCACACTGATAGCCCTAGGCCATACCTCAAGGCAGGACCCCAAGATTTAAGTCACAAGGTCAGCCTTCCATTGCCACCTGATTGAGATCCCAGAGTAGGATCTCCAAACTGAAAGGCCCACTTTGAGGCTCTGAAGTGAGACTCCAGGATGAACCTCCAGGTTGAGAGCCCTGCCTTAGTATCCAGATAGAACATTCAGAAGGATTCCCCCAGTCTTAACTTCCCAACTGGAACTCCAGAGTTTGACAGGCATGCCCAGAATGATCCCCTAAAGGGAACCATTCATTTCCTAGGCCAAGACCCCAAGGTTGACCCCTAAACTCATCCCTGAAGTAAGTTGTACCAAGTATGAAATGAAACTGAGCCTGAACCCCCAGGGACTGAGCTATCAGACTGAGAGCCCATATCAATCCCCTTAGGCCCAGCCCTCTTTACTGAATCTCCATGGCTGAGCTTCCTAGAAAGAGCCATGTCTCATAGAGCTCCTGATTTTCCATCCTCCAGATTTAGAACTCCGCTTCATGTCCACCAGCCACTACCCAGAATGAACCTCCCAAAAGAACCTCCAAGTCTGATCAGAGCCCCACAAAATTACCTCTCCAAAACTGAGCACCCCAGACTGGACCCCATATTTCCTACCTCTCAGATTTGGATCTCTAGGTTAAGATACCTCCTCCCAGACTGAGTCCTTACACACTGAACCATTAGAAAAGTCTTTCATTCAGGGCCGGCCCGTGGCTCACTCGGGAGAGTGCGGTGCTGATAACACCAAGGCCCCGGGTTCGGATCCCATATAGGGATGGCCGGTTGGCTCACTGGCTGAGCGTGGTGCTGACAACACCAAGTCAAGGGTTAAGATCCCCTTACCGGTCATCTTTTAAAAAAAAAAAGAAAGAAAAGTCTTTCATTCAGATTCCTTCTGTATCAGCTTCACCCCCCAATAGGGTCACACTCAAGATAGAGCTCCTCAGAGTCTACCCCATTTTCTCTTCCTCATTCATTCATTCATTAACTTAACAGTTACTTACTGAGCACCTCAGTGTTCTGTGCATTGTTCTAGGCACTGAGGATATGGAAGTAAATGAAACAGACAAGATCCTTGACCTCAGGGAGCATATATTCTAGTTGGAGAAAGAGTCAATAAACAAAAGTCATAAACATGCAGGATAATATTATATATGTGCTGAATGTAATTCAGAGAATTAGAATAGGGTGATATGACAGTGACTGGGGAGCCTACTTTAGATTGGGTGGCCTCTCTGAATAGAAGACATTTGAGTCAAAACCTGAATAACAAGAAGGTAGCTATGTACTGATTGGGGAGGAGCACGTTCCAGGCAGAGTCCCCAAGGCAGGAGAGAGATTGGGGGAGGGAGGCAGCTTGCATATCTCTGACCAACAAGAGGGCCAGTTTGACCCAAACATGACAAGTGAGGGTGGAATGATAGAAATGGAGTTGGAGAGAAGAGCAAGAATTTGAAGGCCAAGATAAGGAGATGGATTTTATTCTGAGTGTAGTGGGTAGCCATGGGAAGGTTTTGGTTTTTGCTTTTTGTGTTTTTTTTTTTTTTGGCAGCTGGCCAGTAATGGGAAGGTTTTGATCTGGGTTACTTGAGGAGCAAGAGAGGGAGCCGAGAGATCAGTTAGAAGACTTTTGCAATAATCTAAGTGAAAAAATTTGGCTTGGATGAGGATAGTAGCAGTGGAAGTGTTGAAAAATGGTTGGATTCAGGATATATTCTATTTAGAAGTAGCACTGAAAGGACTAGGATGGGGTGGATGCAGGGCTTGGGAGAAAGAATCAAGAATAACTTGCAGGTTTTTGGCTGGTAGTGATGGTTCCTGAAATGAGCTCAGGTGTTTGCTTTTGGACATGTACAAAGTGAGCTACCAGGTAGGAAGTTCGATGAGTCTGAAATTCCAGGGAGAGAAATTTGGATGTCATTAGCACATAGTATTCAAAGCCACGGGGCTGGCCAAGATCACCAAAAGGAGTGAATGTAAATGGAGGAGAAAAGGGAGCCAAGGACAAAGCTCCAGGAGGTGGAATTGGTAAAGGAGACTTAGAAGGAGCAGCCCTAAAGGTAAGAGGAAAACCTGGAAAAGTGGAGTCCTGGAAGCCACAAGAATGTGGAACAGACAGTTGTGTCCACTGCTGTGTCCACTTCCCAAACTGAGCCGCTTCCACCCCACCAGATGGGGCACTTTGCTACTGAGCCTGGACCTCTAGAAAGAGCTAAGCCCCTAGAAAGCTTGATAGCTGAGCTCTACAAACCGATATCTATAGACTAAGTACCTCATTCCTTCCCCCAAATAAGAGCCCCCACTGTGGTGCCTGGGTGAGCTACATAACCTAAAACTCTAGAAAGAGCCTTTCAGACTGATTCCCTGGAATGAGCCCCATGGACTGACATCTCCAACCTGAGCCCTCAAAGCCCACTCTACAGTCCCAGTTACAGATCTCCACACTGGTTTCTTGAACTGAGATCCCCAGACAGGGCCTCCAGAATGCTCTCTCCACCCTGAGCCCTGAGAGCAGGTTCCCAATCAAAGCCCTTAGCCTGAGGTCCCAGAGTGAGATTCCCCCAAAAGAGCTTCCCAGTGTGATCTCCTGGGTCACCATTCTATATAGATGGGTATTGCCAAACTCAACACTCTAGATTAATCCTCCCTTTACTGTCCCTCAGACTGAAACTTCCAGCCTGAGCCCGAAAGACAATCTCCAGGTGCATCCCATGGACTGAAACCCCACTGAGCCCTCAGACTAATTCCCACAGTTTCCCAGTGTGAATTCCAGAGGGAACCCTGAAATTGAGCAACCTAGACTGAGCTCCCGACATATTCCAGACTATGTTCTCCCTAGCTCAAGTCCCCCAGATTGAAGACCAAAATTTTCTATCCACCAGATTGAGAAACCCTCGCTGAGCTCTCAGACTAATGCCCTAGATTGTCCCCCAAATTAAGCCACTCAGGCTAAGTGCCTAGTCTGATCTTCCAAGTTTCAACTCCCAGACTGACTTCTCCCAGACTGAACCACCTATTTTCTGTCTCCCAGACTTGGGTTCACGATTTGAGATTCCCAGGCTGAGTCCAATAGACTGAGGTCTCCAGACTGGGCCCTATAATGAGACTCAAGAAGGGCACTTTACTGCCATACTGAGTCTCCACATTTTATACTGGTCTAACTGGGGTCCCCAGAAGGAGCCTCCTGTCTCATTTCTGCACTCAGAGCCCCACAGAATTACATGTCCACATTGAGCTCCCAGGACTCACTTCTGCAATTTTACTTCCCCACTGGATCCCCAGTATGACATTCCCAGATGGAAATTCCCCAAATGAGCTCCCTGGACTGGACCCCCAAGTAAACCCCCTACGCTGGGCCCCAGATAGAGTCCCTTTTATCAACTGTGTGTCCTTAGGCAATTTGCTTAGCCTCTCAGCCTCAGTTTCCTCACATGTAGAATGGGGATGATAATGATACCTACCTCATAGGGTTCTTTTGAGGATAAATAAGATAATCTAGGTAAAGCTTTTAGCACAGTGCCTGGCACATGGTAAAGGCTCAATAAATGTTAGCTGTTTTTATTACTGAATGCTCTGGCTAATACCTTCCATACTGAATTTCCCTAAAATCAGCACTCTAATTGAACTTACCAAACTTAGCTTCCTGTTTCGTACCAATCCCAACCCTATCCGAGCCCCCAGAATGAGCCTCAGAGCTTGAGCTTGGCCAACTGAGCTCCCTTAATAGAGCTTCCTAGACTAAGCTCCCCACACTGAGCCCAAAGATGAAATTCACAGAAAGAACTTCCCAGTCTGGTTTTCTGAGCTGCTCAGAATGAGAATCTCTGAATGAGAGCCAGCCCAAGATCCTAAGCTGAGCTCCCTGTTTTTTACCCCTCAGACTAAAATCCCCAGGCTGAGTCCCAGAAAGTGGTTCCAGGTCTGAGCCCCACTGAATCATATCTCTGGTTCCCCAGACTGACTCACCCACTTTCCCTTCCCATACTGAACTCTAGAGCCTGGACCCTATACTGAGTTCCCCCAACCAGGCTAGCTAGAACTCCTGGCCTTAGCTGCCTACACTGAACCCAAGACTGAACTGCAAATCAAGATCCCAGACTGCCAAGCCCAGACCAGGCCCCACCAAAGCTTCCAGACCAAGCCCCCACACCAGGCTCCTCAAACTGTACTCCCTAATCTAAATCCCCAAGTGAAATCCTAGACTGACATCCCCACACTAACCCTCAGACAGAGCGTGCATACACTGGACTCCTGGAAGTGCCAGTCTATACCCCACACAAGTCACCTCCAGACAGAGCTCCCTATGGCAAAGCCTCCAACCTGAGCTTAGCAGCCTACACAACCCTGAGCTTATGTGCCCTTAGCTTGCCAGAATCTTCTTCCTGTCCCCTTCCCTAGGCACCCCTTACCTCCACCACTGTATTAGTACATTTGCGTTGCTTATAACAGATTACATGGAACTGGGTGATTTATAAAGAAAAAGAAATTTATTGCTTACAGTTTCTGAGGCTGAGAAGTCCAAAGTCCATCTGGTGGTGGCAACAGTGACCTATGGGTCTCACATTGCAAGATGGTGGAAGCAGAGAGAGCAGAGAGAGCAAGAAACACAGATTTTCCTCTTCTTTCAAAGCCCTCAGAACCATGCCCCTGACTACCATTTTTAAACTATTCACTATGGCATGGTCCTACAGTCCAATCACCTCTTCACAGCTACAGCTTTCAATTACCACAATGAGATTTCCACCCTCTTAACAGTCACAGTGGGGGCTAAGATTCTAATACATAAACTTGGGGGACACAATTCAAGCTTCAGTGAGTTTTGGGGGGACATAATTCAGTCCACTACAACCACCCAGCCTGCTTCCTGCCCTGGGGTAGGGGAGATGCACTATATATAGGAGAGAAGACAGCTAGGAGATCAGCCCCAGCTCTAATGCCAACTCTGCCGCCTCCCAGATAGACAACCCAGGGAGGCCACCTTCTCTCTGAGTCTTGGTTTCCTCATTAGACAAATAGAACACAATCACACCTATCTCACAGGGTTGTTGTGAGGATTGAAAGAGCTGATTTATATAAAGCGTCTGTTGGAAAGCCCTGGAGAGGGTGGTAGGAACTTGACCTTGTCTTAGAGATATAGATGCAGATATATAAATGTATATATAAATGTGTGACAAGCACACAGTATGACTAGTGGGACAGAAGGGAGCAAATTGGAATGTGGGAACCCAGACAGGTTCCTAACCCAGCCTGAGAACTCAGAGCAGGCTTATTGGAGGAGGTAAGCTGAATCCGAGACCGAGCAGTGGTTGGCCAGATGGAGCAAGACAAGATGTATGTAGGGAGTTGCATGTGGAGGAAGCTGGAGCAATCAGCAGAAGCCAGACCACTAAAGGCTTTGAATGCCAGGCTAAAGGGCTGGGTCTTTACCCTGCAGGCACAGGGAGGCCATTGGCAGATGAGAGCAGAGGAGTGACAGTAAGCTGTGTGTGAGAAAGCTCCTTCTGGTAGCCAGGGAAGAAGGGTTGCAGATTTGAGCCTGGCACCTGAAAGGCATGTGGAGGCCTGAGCTGGGACAGGGGCCACAGATTTTCTTGAGCACCAAAACTTGGTCATGGAGAGACAGTCTCCTGGGGAAACAAGACTTGGTTTGCCAACCAAATGGGCCCCCTTCAGAAGCACCTGTGGTCCTCCAGGACAGGCATATCTTCTAAGTGAGGAAATTCAGCATGTACAGTGTGTTCAGTGAAGCTGCGGCCAGGCCTTAAGCATGGGCAGGTTTTGTTAGCATGTGGAGTTACATAGGGACTCATTTAAGGTTTTGGTTTTTTTGGTTTTTTCTTCTTCTTTAAAAGATGACCTGTAAGGGAATCTTAACCCTTGGCTTGGTAAGGTTTTTTCTTGATGATACCTGGTCACTACAGGAAATATGGAAAGTACAGAAAAGGCAAAAGAAGTAGGAAAAAAAATCACCTGTGTTCTGAGCCACTGAGATGAACATTTTGACATATATTCTTCCTGGTGTTTTTTAGACATGTGTATTTACAAAAATGAGATCATTCTGTATATACAAGTTTGTATTCTTTTCTTAAAATACCCTGAGCATTTCCCAGATTATTAAAAACTTTACACAAGTATCGCTTATAAAGGTTTTTTTTAATATTTCATCATATGGATGCACCAAATGTATTTAACCGAATCCCTACAGTTGGACATTTTGTTTCCAGTTTGGTACTGTTGTAAACACCACTGCATTGAAAGTGTATTTGTGCATAGAACATGTATTTTCTTGGCATAGATAACTATAATCAGAATTATTGAGACAAAGAATAGGATCATCTCTTTGTTTCTTTATATGACTTTCCTCTGATTATAAAAGTAATACATGTTCTTTGTCAAAAATATGGAAAATACAGAAAAATCTAAAGAAGACAATAAAAACCACCAATAATCCCACCTTCCAGAGACAACTTGTTAAACATGGGTATGTTTCCTTCCAGTTGCATAAGGAACTATTACTGGTTTTATTATTAACGGTAATACTAATCTTGGCAAGCTTGTGTTTTATTGGCTACCAGCTATTCCACATATTGTGAGTCTGCTATTGTGGCATTAATTGAGACAGTTTCTGATTTTAAATGATGTTGCTATGGACATCTCTGATGCTGGTGCTTTCTGGGATGGGGAGGGTATGGCCAGGCTAGGAGAGGTATTCAGGGAGGAAAGAAGCCCCCAAGAGCCTCCTCTCTGTCTGTCCCCCATCTGACCTCACCTCTCTGTGCCCATAGAGTCTCTGGAGCTGATAGCCACAGCAGCAGAGCACTCTAATGCTGCCATCCGCAAAATGGTAAGTGGTCCTTCTAGCCCCTGCCCTTCCTTGGCCACCCACCTGTGGTGTCTCTGTCCTGGGTTGGGGGGCTTGCATCTTGTGGGGGCATCTGACAGGAGGCTGGCACCCCAAACCCTCCCTTTTGCTCACTGTCTCCTTCCAGGAGCGAATGCACAAGCTGCTGAAGGTATATGAGCTATTAGGAGGTGAGGAGGACATTGTCAGCCCCACCAAAGAGCTCATAAAAGAAGGCCACATCCTTAAGCTGTCAGCAAAGAATGGGACCACTCAAGACCGATACCTCATACTAGTAAGTACCAGGTATGGGGTTGTGGGTGGGCCATACCCCGCTCCCATACACACACATTGACCTGGTACTCACTCAAGAGTGTACTTCCTGCTAGCCATTCTTTCCTCTAGTAACTCATTGTATTTTCACTACCCATGCTAGGAATTTTTTTCTCTACTTTAGAGAAAACTTTTCTACTTTAGAGGTAACTAAGACTTAGGGAGCAGTGACTTGCCCAAGGTCACCCACTAGGAAGTGACTTCCATGCCTGGTCTCTTTCCTTGCTACCCCTGTGCCAAATCTGGGCTGTCTTTTCTCCATCTGTTGCCTGAGTCTTCAGCACTAAAGCTTCAGGAGTCCCATAAGGGTAGGGAGCTGGGCCACATCCCCACTAAGTCCCCTGCACATATATCCCAAACCTTTTCCTTCCTAGTTCAACGACCGCCTCCTTTACTGCGTGCCCAGGCTGCGGCTCCTTGGCCAGAAGTTTAGTGTGCGGGCACGCATTGATGTAGATGGCATGGAGGTGAGCACCAGGAGGTGGGAAATGGGAACCTGGAATGGGGCCTTGGTGTTGGGAGGAACAAGGGCATGTTAGATTTGACCCCAAGTCTGTGGAGTTCAGTAGGCCTCACCACGCCCCTTTCTCCCTCCATTCAGCTAAAGGAGAGCTCCAACCTCAATCTGCCTCGGACCTTCCTGGTATCAGGAAAGCAGCGTTCTCTGGAGCTCCAGGCCAGGTACTAGTCCTTGTCTTTGCCTTCCGTCTAGCCCCCTCTTTCCTTCAGATATGCTGAGTCATTCCAGGCTCAGAGATTGTTCCAGAAAAAGGGTGGGAACCTTTCCCCAAAGATGCAGGCTTGCTCTTCAGTGGCAGGGGCGATCCCCAAGGGCTAGATGCCATTTGGACTCAGGGTGAATACTTCATGATGTGGGGAAAGGTGGCACTCCTGGTAGGAGGGCCTTTTGGAGAATGAGCTCTCCCTGATTAAAACAAGAATTTCTTGAATAACAGCACCACATATAGTTTATTGTAGATTCAGAGACTTAAGAGAAATAACAACCAAATGCAATGCTTGGACCATGATAGGAGCTCGGTTTGGGAAAATCGCTAAAAGACATTTGTGGGGCAATAGGGAAAATTTGAATGTGAACTGAACATTAAATATTGGGGAATTATTGCTAACTTTCTTAGGTGTGATAATGGTATGGTGGTTATACAAGGGTACTTCCAAAAGTTCATGGAAAAATAGAATTAAGATAATACTAATCTTTCCATGAACTTTTTGAAGACCCCTCATAAAATGGCCTTGTTTTTCAGTGACACATGCTGAGGATTTAGTATCACGATATCTATAATTTACTTTAAAATGGTTCATCACTCAAAAAATACGTTTACATACACACACATATATACATACATCTACATGTACATGTAGACATACATACATGAGGGTACTTCAACAGGTTCTTGGAAAGATGGAATTAAAAGATAATATGAATTTCCCCATGAACGTTTTGAAGACCCCTTGTATATACACATATATATAAAGTAAATATGGCAAAATATTAAAAATTTTTGCATTTATATAGAGAGTATATATTTATTATACTTGTGCTATCCTGTCTACTTTTCTGTATGCTTGAAATTTTTCTGGGCCGGCCCCGTGGCGCACTCGGGAGAGTGCAGCGCTGGGAGCGCAGCAGTGCTCCCGCTGCAGGTTCGGATCCTATATAGGGATGGCCAGTGCGCTCACTGGCTGAGCGAGGTGCGGGCGACACCAAGCCAAGGGTTGCGATCCCCTTACTGGTCACAAAAAGGACAAAAAAAAAAAAAAGAAAAAAATTTTTCATAATAAAAATTTTTAAATAGTGACATGGATAAAATGCCCAGCCATTTACCAGATGGGCTTTCATATCCATCCTCTACTTGGACAAGTATAATAGCTCACATTTCATGAATGTGAAATGTGCCAGGTACTGTTTTCCATTAATTTTTAAGGTTTTTTTATTTTTGTTTTTGGCAACTGGCCAGTAAGGGGATCCGATCCCTTGACCTTGATGTTATAACACCATGCTGTAACCAACTGAGCTAATCAGCCAGCCCTCCATTAATTTTAACTTAAACAATTCAAGTTTAAATTGACTAGTTGAATCCTTACAACAACCCATGAAGTAGCTACTGTTACCATCAACTCATTTTACAGATGAGGAAACTGAAGTACAGAATAGTTATGCACGTTGCCCAAGATCCCACAGCTAAAAAGAAGCAGAGCTGGGATCAACACTCAGGCTGTCTGGCCCAGGAGTGCACGTTCCTAACCACTGTCCGTGTTGCCTTCTGAGAGCACAGGTGAAAAGGTATCAAGGTCACAGGGCAGGAGAATGGATGCACATCAGTAGATGACCAGCTTCTGATTGGCTGTGAGGAAGTGAAAAATGACTGGCTGAGACTGCATGGAGGTGGGAGAGAGAGATGAATGTGGGCTACAGGGCGTCCTCTTGGAGGATGAAGCGAGCTAGCAGTTGGGTCTTGAAGCTCAGGGAGACTGAGAGAGCCTCACGGAGGCCTGCAGCAGAGGAAACAGAGCACATCCGTAGGAGTGACAAGCCACGTGACAGCGAAACGTCTGCAGAGAGGGATGGGGCTGCCAAGCAGTGTACGGTTTCCTCCTAGTGGCAGCGGGAAGGCATGGAGGGTTTGCTTTGCAATCACTTTTATTGCCCTTAAAGGTTTTTTTAAATGAAAATTCTCAAATACACATAAAAGTAGAAGTGCAACAAGTATCCATATGCCTATAACTTAGACAACTGGTTCTCAACCTTAGTGAGTCTTGAATTCAGATGAGGAGCTTAAAAAAATACTGATGCCTGGGACCCACCCTCAGATATTCTATTTTAATTGGTCTGGGGTATAATCTGAACACAAGGAGTTTTAAAAACTCCCCAGGTGATTTTAATATGTACACCAGGGTTTAGAACCATTGATTTGAATTAACAACTACTGACGTTTTGCCGTACGTGTCTTTTGCTGAACCATTTTGAAATAAATTACAAATATCATGACACTTCACCCCTATATACTTCAGTATGAATGGCCACAAACACGATTGTGGCTCTTATAAATCAAAAGCAACACTTGTTCATTGCAAATAAATTATAAATTAGAAAATATAGATAAATAAGAAATAATTTTTTAAAAGAATGCATCAGAATAAAGTAAAACCCCCCCTAGGAACCTAATCACCCTGAAATAATCCATGTTATGTTGTCAGAACCCCTTTCAGACCTTTGCTTTCCACATTTTATTATGACAGTTTTCCAAAATACAGAAAAGTTGAAAGAATTATATAATGAACACCCATAAACCCACCATTTAGATTCTCCAAGTGTTAACATTGCACTCTATTTACTATATCACATATCTATCCTTTTATCCATCCACCAATTCATCAGATTTTTTTAATGCATTTCAAAATAAGTTGCAGACATCACTACACATTACCCTTCAAGAGTCTAGCATGCAAATCATTAACTAGAATTCAATATTTGTTTAAGCCTCCCCACTTTTCTTGAGGCAAAATTTTCATACAGTGATATGCACAGGTCTTAAGTGTACTATGGATGAGTTTTGAGAAATGTCACATAAGTATTTTAAACAAAAGTGCACTGAGGTCAAAGGTTCAGATTCCCAGTACGTGCCAACTGCCAAAAAAAAAAAAAAAAGGTGGGATATTAAATATGTTTTGTCTGTGTTCTTTTCATTTAATGTATTATAAACATCTTTCTACATCATTATTGTTTTCTTGCAGTAGTGATGTAGGATCATTTTTTTCCCCTGATTCCCTGTTGTTGGACACTTATGAGCTGCTTCTAATTTTTCAGTATAATAAATAGCATTGCAATGGACGTTCTTGTAGCTAAATATTGACACACATCCTTAATTTTTCATGAAATGGTTCTAAGGATGTAGTCAGACTTTTTTTTGGTGGCCGACCGGTACAGGAATTGAAATCTGGACCTTGGTCTTATCAGCACCATACTCTAACCAATTGAACCTAGACTTTCATATTAGAAAGATACTCTTGATGTCTGGATTGTGGATGTGGAAGGAAGTTAGTGTCTGAACCCAGCATATCTGTAATGAGGAATTTTTTTTTTTTTTTTGGTGGTTGGCTGGTACGGGGAACTGAATGAACCCTTGACCTTGGTGTTACAAGGCTGTGCACTAACCAACTGAGCTAACTGGCTAGCCCTTGAAAGGAAATTAGAAGAGACCAGATGGGAGGCAGCAAAGAGGCTGAGGTCCTATTCCCAGTGAGCAGTTGATAAGGCTATGTCAGAAGAAAGGCCTTGGAGACTACAGGGCTGATGGGAGCGTCAGGGAAGGAAGGCAAAGGAAAGGGGAATTCACACTGATTGAGCAGCTAGCATACCAGCCATTGTGCTGGGAACTTTACACATGTCACCTCAGTTACAGCTCAGAACAACCCAGAGAGTGATAATCATGATCTCCATTTCACAAATGAAAATAAATAAATAAACTACTGCCCTCCTTTCTCAAACTTGACATCCCAGCAATGGGGAATTATTGATGTGGTTTCTTATACGTTCCACACTCTTTCTCACACACACTTCACCCTTACCCCTCTACCTGAGGCCTAGCACTTCCTTGAGGTGGCTCCTTAAAAGCCACCATCTAAACTTCAGGCTGGGGCAGGTTTCCTCCTCTGGGCTCTTCAGCCCTATTTCACCCTGTCATAGCACTGATTCCCCTGAATTGTCCCTGTCTGTCACCTCTACTAGATCATGATCTCCTTGAGGGCAGAGTCCTCTCTGAGGCCCAAGTTCCTACCACAGGGTCTGGAATTGTTCAATAAACAAACCCAGACAGGTGAAGTGACTCACCCAAGGTCACACAAGTAATAAATGAAGAAGCAGAGGGTCAAATCCAGGTCTGACTCCAAAACATCTGTTCTTTACTACTCCGGTTGCTTTTTATTGGCCTGCCTAACCCAACATCTTTCTTTTTTCCCCCCAAGGACTGAGGAGGAGAAGAAAGACTGGGTCCAGGTAACGTCCAAGAAGACTTTGTGGTAGGGGGCAGGAAGAGTATTAACAGGTCTCCTAGGGATTGGTGGACTCTCCCCAAAAAGATACATCTGATCACATGGGCTTGGACACCTGCCTTCCAGCAAATTTTATTATCCCCATTTTACAGATAAGCAAACTAAGGTCCAGAGGTTAAGTAGAAATTCATAAACTCTTCTTTCAGAAAGCTGGTTCTTCTGAGGGTATAATGCCAGTGAGTCAAGCCCTGTAAAACCTTAAACCCAGATAGGGGCCAGGAAGGCCACCTGAGATTTTTCAGCCACTGCTCCATTTTACAGTTATAAGACTGAGACATGGATTTGGGAAGGGACTTGCTCAAGGTCATACACCTAGCAGAGGCAGAGCTGGGCCTATACCCCAACTTTTCTTACTCCAGGCTATGGCACAGGAATGTGAGGTGAGAGCGGAAATGGGTGGTTTGTGGGGTGATCTCACCTGTCATTTCTTACACCTCCTCCCCAGGCCATCAACTCCACCCTCCTGAAGCATGAACAGACGCTGGAGACCTTCAAACTGTTGAACTCAACGAACAGGGAAGATGAAGACACCCCCCCCAACTCTCCAGTAAGAGTCTCCATTCTCTCTCCCTGCACTGGGACCCCTTCCAGACCTCCAAGTCTCCACCTGACCTTGCGATGATACTCTCCCCTTCCCAGAGAGGCAGTTCATGACCTCAGAAGCATAGTCTTCTGTTGGTAGGGCCACAGAGAAATCATTGGGGAAACTGAGGCCCAGAAAGTAAAAGTGACTTGTCTTCAGTAGCACAGTGAGACAGGAGTAGAGCCAGGACTCAAAGGCACGTCTTCTGAATGTATCTGCTGCTGGTGGTCCAATGCCTTGGGGCAGGGGCAAGGGCTGGCTGGACTGGGTTGGGGAGTAGCTATCTCTGACCTGGGACCTGGCCCTCCCCCCAGAACATGGATCTTGGGAAGCGGGCTCCTACACCTATCCGGGAAAAGGAAGTCACCATGTGCATGCGCTGCCAGGAGCCCTTCAATTCCATCACCAAACGCAGGCACCACTGCAAGGCCTGTGGACATGTGAGTGTTGGGAGGCAGGGGCACAGCTAGGGAGGGGACAGGCTGATGGCCCAAAGGCCCACTTCTGAGTGGATACCCTCCGAGGGGGGGGAGGTCACAAGTCTACTGTGGGAGTTGGTACACTGAAGGGGAAGGCCCACTGGAATCAGGCTGCTCTTGCCCACTTGCCACCCCAGGTGGTTTGTGGGAAGTGCTCCGAGTTCCGGGCTCGCCTCATCTATGACAACAACCGTTCCAACCGTGTGTGCACTGACTGCTACGTGGCCTTGCATGGGGTGTCCGGGAGCAGTCCAGCCTGCAGCCAGCATACACCCCAGCGCCGGAGGTCCATCCTGGAGGTAAGAGCCAGGCCCCAACTAATACTTCCACAGCAACCAAATAGGCCCCAGCCCCCTACCCAGTGTGACTGAGGAGGCCTGGGCATCTCTGAAACAGTAGGGTGCTGTGTGCATATACTGGTCAAGTGACGCAGGCTTGAAGTGAATGAAATGAGTGCAAGAGTGAATGAAAAACAGTAATATTTATTGAAGTGCTTTAGACATTTAATTCTCACAGTATTAATGGCCCATGCAATTATTATCTCTATTTTACAAATGAGGAAACTGAGGCCCAGAGAGGTTATTTGCCAATACCAAAGTTACACAGCCAATGAGTGACAGAGCTGGCATTTCTTTAAATTAACAAATTGACTTTTCTTATTACAAAGTAAGATAAGTAGGACAATATGAACAAAAAATAATACACCATATGCCTTCTACCCAGAAGTTACCACTGTTAACACTTATCCTTCCTATCTTTCTAGGTGTGTGCATACACACATTTTGGGTTTTCTTATTTAAACAAATGGAGGTATTTATCTAACACTTAAAGAGCACTTACTCTGTGCCAGGAGCTATTCTAAATGCTTTGCATATATTAATTCATTTAATCCTCACAACAGCCCACTGTGCATTCGAGTCAATACATTTTCATCTATAGCTGGGATTCTGAGCCAGAATTAACATTAATTCTACATTAACCACCCACTCAACCCCTTAACTACGATGCTAGATTGCCTCTTGCTAGCATAGGGAATGGATGTGTGACAAAAGATGAAGAAAAGGTGAGGCATAAATGTGTGAATGACTTGAAGAATAAATGAACTAAGAATGCCTGTCTAGCATTTAGATGCCCCCACTGAGATCTGTACACCCCTTTCACTGACTCTTAGAGACAGCAACCATGGTCTCAGGCAGACAAGCCTGGCTTTGGCTCTCTTTGGGTGATGCTGGGCAAATCACTCCTGCCTCCTGAGCTTCAGCGTCTTCATCTGAGACATGGAAATAGCAATCCCTACACTGTGGAGGGTGAGAGCCAGGCTAGGCCTCTGTTAACATTGATGCCCCCATCTCTCTGGCCACAGAAACAGGCTTCGGTGGCTGCAGAGAACAGCGTCATCTGCAGCTTCCTGCACTACATGGAGAAGGGTGGTAAAGGATGGCACAAGGCATGGTTCGTGGTCCCTGAGAATGAACCCTTGGTACTGTACATCTATGGAGCCCCTCAGGTGTGCATCCTACTCCCTTGGGTCCTTTCAGCCACCTGGCAAAGCCAGCCAGCTCCCTTCCCCCCAGTCCTTGACCCCTCCTTGGCCTTGGAGGATAGGGTGAGCCTAGCTGTACCTAAGAGGAAATCTCTAGAGATAAGGAGTGATTGTGGACCAAGGTATGTAGGGAACACTGGGTTGTTGGGGGAGCTGGCTTTCTGAAAGAAGCAAGAGTGGAGACGGGGCACTGCTAGGTCCAACTTGGAGTGGGGAAGGGCATGTAGGTAGGGGCAGTAGCCCAGACAAGGGCCTGAAAACATTTGCTAAAGAGACTAACCCAGCTGGTTTAGGGTTTGGGAGGAGACAGGTATTTGAACCAGCCCGCATTCTAGCCCCAGTTCAGACATTTTCATGTTGATAACAGTGGAGCCATGGAAGGTTCTTGAGTAGGGGAAGGGAAAGAGAAGAGCAAATGCAAAACTAGTTAGAAGGTGGGGAAGAGGGGAAGGTCCAGTCCCACGGTGACTCCAGCTCTGTCCCTCCTCCCCAGGATGTGAAAGCCCAGCGCAGCCTGCCCCTCATTGGCTTTGAGGTGGGGCCTCCTGAGGCAGGGGAGCGGCCTGACAGACGGCACGTCTTCAAGATCACCCAGAGCCACCTGAGCTGGTACTTCAGTCCTGAGACAGAGGAGCTACAGCGGCGCTGGATGGCCGTGCTTGGCCGGGCAGGCCGTGGGGACACGTTCTGCCCAGGGCCCACACTGTCTGAGGACAAGGAGATAGAAGAGGCACCAGTGGCAGCTGCAGGAGCCACTGCTGAACCCTTCGAAGCCCCCCAGACCCGAGACAAGACCTAGAGGGTTTGGGGGGAGCTGGGAGCCCCCACCCCACACTCTAGCTGCCCTATCTGATTGGGGGCTTCAGCCCCCCCCCCCCCCCCCCCCC
>NW_007731177.1:70096-84075 GCF_000696425.1 Galeopterus variegatus
CCCCCCCCCAGCTCAGTCAATACTTGAATTCCCATCATGGGCACTTTCAATCCTGAATGCTGGGTCTTGGGCTTTTTATTCATCTTTTCACAAAATGTGGGCTTTTAAAAAAAATATTCCCACAGTGATGTTAATTTTTTTTTAATCCCTGTCCCCAGGGAAGGTGGGAGCTGTTGCTAGACCCATCTGAATTAGGCCATTTTCCCTCCCTTCCAACAACACCGTACAGATCCTGCCTCCACCTGATTCCCCCCAAAACACTGGGGGCAGGAGAACTGGATTCAACTGCCAGCTCTGCAACTAGCCAGCTCTGCAACTAACCCTGGGGCCCCAACCCACCCCTGCCTCCTCAACCCGTGTCTCCACAAGTATGACTCCACATGGGGTGGTGACTAGACCCCTCCTGCGTTTCCCACAGCTTACAGCTTCTTCCCAGCCCCAAGGCTACCCAGTATTTTATCGTCCAGACCCATGGCAGGGCCACTGGGCAGGACAGGGGGATGGGGGGAAAGACAATGTGGACACTGTTGTTGTTTTTTTTTAAAGAAAAATACAGTTTATTTCAGGCTTACAGTAGCTTTCCGAGCACTACTGTGCTCCATCCGTCCATCTGTTTGTTTGTCCAAAGTACCAAGTTGCTAGGGTGGGCCCAGTAACCGCTCCCTTGCCAAACTCTGAAGCTCAGCTCCCAGAAAGCTGATTCCAAGGCTACTCAAGCCACAGATTAAACAATAAGGTATTACTTATTAAGGTCTTGAGCCTCATCCCTGGACTTAAATCAGATGGGATAGACAGGAAAGAAGATGGAGGAGACAGAAAAGAAAGCCCAGCTCTCCCAAGCTCACCACCTAGCCCAGGTCTCAGAATTCCCAAGGAAACTCAGGGCTGGAGGCTGGGCTGCAAGAAGGGGACATTCCTGGGAAATTCCAAGTTCTGGGCAGGGGTACAGAGCTACTTTGTGTGGGCATGGTGGGGTAAAGAGGCACCACAGCTACTTTCATTCGAATCTTCAACTATTCTCTCTTCCATGTGCATGTTCATCTCACTGACCCAGCCAGCCCCCTGGTGCTGAGTACTAGTTCTCCCACTGGTCCTCTTTCTTCACAAATCCACCTGCCCATTGTCAGTGTCTTAGCTCCTTCTCCAGCCACATCCAAACTCACTAGTCCCCCTTCTTCACAATTACTGCACCCAAGGGGCACTGTGCTGGGAAACCTGGCCTCATCACTCAGATGGTAACTTGAGGCCTGAGAGGGTATGGTAGATCAGGCTCCACCACCCCCAAGACCAAAGATCCCTAGGGCTTTTCTTCCCCTGGAGGGAGCTGGACAGGGGAACAAGGGAGAGGATGGGGGATAGGTAACCAGTCCAGAGGTCTACAGCCCTCCAAAAAAGTCCTTATAATAAACAAGTCTCAAAACAACCAGCCAACGAGGGCCCAAACCATTTCCATTCCCATTCATTTCTTTCTCCGGACAATGGTCCAGCCATCTTCCACTATATCTTCTTCCTTAATAGTCTGGGAATCTGGATCAGAGGGTTCATGCTGGGGGCAGACCCCATCTGTAGCAGCCCCATCATTCATAGCTGTGACCTGGAGGAGAAATACAAGAGAGAGCTAAGTAAATTGGCCACTGGAGACCCAGGCTCTGCTCCCAGCTTTTCCAGGATTGGCTGTGTGACCTTAGGAAAGTTCCCTGACCTCTCTGGATAATACCACCACTAACAACCCCCCTCATCACTTCCCTATGAAGTTGCTCTCCCAGAAAATTGAAAACATCTGTATCCCCCCACCCAAGGGGCACCCCCCTCACCTCCATTTCTTCCACACTGTCTGCACCATCTTCATCCTCATCAGTCTCTCTGGCTGTCCTAAGTGCAGTTGCTGTGACCCTGCACTTTCTTTGGGTGATGTGGAAGGCCATCTCTCTCAAAGCAGCCCCGTCACCCTTCTGGAAGTGGTGGAACATGGTCTGCAGCTGCTGGCTCACCTACCAAGAAAACAATCAACCGGCTTGGATTTTCCAGAGAATCTAGTATACAATCAGCCCATGTTTGTATCACAAGTAGGGAAGGGGATGGAATTTCCCAGAAGAGAATGGGGCTCTTTCCTCCCCAAGGAGTTCACCAATGAAGCAACCACATCTGAAGGGGTCAGGTGAGGTCCTGAAGCATCGAAGGTAGGCTTCCTAGCGGAGAAAGCACTAGAACTGTGCTCTGAAAGAGGGAAGATATAAAGGGGAAGGTAGTCTCATCAAGGGGAGCAATGTTAACCACAGCAAGGATGAAAATGTACCTAGCCTGACCTGCCCTTGGGAGGAACAGGCCTGGCTGGGAATGATATATGGGGAGAAACAGAATAGAGGCAGGGTTTGGAAAGGCCTTGGAAGACTAGACTTTTTCTCTAGGCAACAGGGAGTCATAGAAGGGTCTTGGGCAAGACCCAAGAGACGAATGGTTACAGCCAAGAGTCTTGGGGAGAAGAAAGACTGCACGCAGGGAGATGGCAGTTGTGTCCATGATAAACTCACCTGGGGCAGACTCCCATCCTCCACAACCGTATCAAACTCATTGGTCATCAGCTCTCCCAGGAAGTCCTCCACCTCATCTAGCTCCAAGTCGGCTGAGTAGGAAAGAATAGGGCCTTTAGGGTCAAAGACCAGCCAAATTCATGACCCCGACCACTACTCTTCAATACCTACTTAGTGGATCCGCATCTGATTGGTGGGTAAAGACCCAAACAGTGAGCCTTTCACTCACCAAAGTGCTCTGCATTCTAGGTTTTAACATGATTTTTTTTTAAATCCACTAAATACTAATACCTAATTTCCAATCTCTTAAACACTACCAAGCCCTATAATCCTGCAGCCCCAGCCTCCTCACACTCACCCTCTTTCATCTGGCCTGTTCTAACTGGCCTCCCCTCTATGTGACCTTAAGCCACTCTGAGTCTCAGTTTTCTCATTTTTAAAGTGGGGCTAATAGTGGCTTCCCTGAAGGTCTGTTATGAGGAGTCATCCAACACAATGCCTGGCACAGGAAAGATCCATAATCCATGTTAATTTCCATCACTCAAGGGCTAAAGTTTTGGAAGTGTAGAGACCCTTCACAACTGTGGCTCCACTGATATAGGAAGCCACAGACCAATGGATAGGTAAGAAGAAATGGAGGTAGTACTTCCAATGATAAAACTGTCACACCCTGACACCAACATCCTACTGTGTGATGTTGGCTGAGCCCTCCTGTCTGGGCCTCGGTTATTTTATGGGCCCATGCTCTACTTTTTCTGAATTAGAGAATAACTCAAGAAACTCTTCCACAAATCTCCTTGCCCTCTCTTCCTTGTATATGCTCTCCCTGGGAGAGCTCATCCATCCCCTTGTCTTTCCCTACCACTCAAACCTAATACAGTCAGCCTTCATTATCCTTGGGTTATGCATCTGCAGATTCAAGCAACTGAGGATCGAAAATATTCAGGGGAAAAAAACAATAAAAAGTAACAATACGACAATAAAAAATAATACAAATAAAAACCAATACAGTATAGCAAATATTTACATAACATTTACATTGTATTAAGTATTACAAGTAATCTAGGGACGATTTAAAGTATATGGGAAAAGGCTGGCCGGTTAGCTCAGTTGGTTAGAGTGTGGTGCTGGTAACACCAAGGCCTAGGGTGCTGGCCAGCCACACACAAAAAAATTTTTTTTTTAGGGCCGGCCTGTGGCTCACTCGGGAGAGTGAGGTGCTGATAACACCAAGGCCCCGGGTTCGGATTCTATATAGGAATGGCCAGTTTGCTCAATGGTTGAGCGTGGTGCTGACAACATTAAGTCAAGGGTTAAGATCCCCTTACTGGTCATCTTTAAAAAAAAAAAAAAATTTTTGTTTTTTTTTTAAATAAAGTATATGGGAGGATGTGCATAGGTTATATGCAAATACTACACTATTATATCAGGGACTTCAGCATCCACTGATTTTGGTAACCTCAGGCGTCTTGGAACCAATCCCCCACAGATACTGAGGGACAACTGAAATCCCCCAAATCCATCTCCAACTCAGACTACCCTGTGCCTGAATGTTTCGCAGGTTCCTCAGACCCTCCATGTCCAAAGCCAGATTCATCACCTTACTCTCCAAACCGGCTTCTCATCCATCCTCCAGGGTTCCTCCATTCCATGAAAGGCACCTAATCTACCCAGCAACTCAAACCAGAAACTTTCCTCTTCTTCCCCCGCCCGTCTATGGCCAAGCAATCTCCAAGGCCCTAATCCGCCCCTTCTTTTCCATGACTACTGCCACTGCCCTACTTCAGGCCTCATCATTTTTCTAGACAAAAACAGCTTTCTCATCAGTCTTTCCCTGTCCAGTCCATGCTCCGTACTGATTACATCCTGAACTTTCTAGCCAGCAAATCCCATCCTGTTACTCACCTTAGAACCTGCCCATGAATTATCACCTACTGCAGTGTTTCATACTTTGCCTTTGAGAAATATGTATTCTGCTGGGTTTTAAGGGAAGCTGTCCACTGAAAGCTAATGGGAAACAAAGGCAAACAAGTTTCTTTTTAGTGGTTCTTATCCAAGCCTTTAATATGTTAATGAGTGTTGAAGAAAAGAGCTTTTCTTACATAATTTGACTGGAGAAGCTTTTTCTTCACTGAACATCTACTGGGACTAGTCTTCCATAGCATGCATTTTGGCAAACACTGGCCTAAAGTACAAAATCAAAGGTACATCAGGCCTTCCATGCCTTGCCCTTTTCCGGGAGGAGGAGGAGCGAGGAGGCTCCTTCACCCCCAATATGGCACACACCCTTACTCAAATAAAGCACATTACCTCCTCATACCACAGAACTTGAGTGTTGCTCTCTCTGCCTCCCCCACCTAGTTAACTCCTCATCTCTTAAGACCCAGTCCAATCACCACCTCCCCTGAGAAGGCTTCTCCCCAGTTTCATGTTACCCCAAGCACCCTGGGCTCCTCTTTATCAGCACACCTATCGTCCAGTGTTGTAACTGTCTGTTTACTTGTATTGATCCCTCACTAGATAGTAAGCTTTCCTGAGAGAAATGACCCTGCCTAACGTCATCTCCAAAGCTAAAGAATGAAGAATTTCGCAAAAACCATACTATGCAATGAGCCCTCTGCTGGGCCCCTCGTTCTTGTATAACTCTCAAGACAACCCTCAGATGTAGATCTTTGGTGTCCAAATAGCTACATGTGGTTACTGAGCACCTCAAATATGGTTAGGCCAAACTGAGATGTGCTAAAAGTATAAAATACCAGATTTTGAAAGTTTAACACTAAAAAGGTGTAAAATATCTCAATAATGTTTTATACTATTTATGTGTTGAAATATTTTGAATATACTGAGTTGAATGACATATATTAATACTTTCTTCTGCTTTTTAATTCATTAAAGTGGCTGCCAAACATTTTTAATTACATGATGTGACTCACATGATATTTCTATTGGACAGCGCAGGAGTGGATATTTTCTATACCCACTTTAGGAACTAGGAAACTGAGTCTTTAAAATGCCTTGTCAGGGCCGGCCCGTGGCTCACTTGGGACAGTGTGGTGCTGATAACACCAAGGCCACGGGTTTGGATCCCTATATAGGGGTGGCCGGTTAGCTCACTTGGGAGAGCGTGGTGTTGACAACACCAAGTCAAGGGTTAAGATCCCCTTACCGGTCATCTTTTTAAAAAAATAAAAATAAAATGCCTTGTCCATGATGATAACTTGAGTTAGTGGCACAGCCCGTAAGGCATTCGAACCCAGGACTCTGACTCCAAAGGGTATTCATTCCACCTCGCCTTCAGGTTCCCAACCTGCAACTGCTCAGAAGGAAGTGGAGGCTCTCCAGCACGCGGCTCCTATTTTCCACACCCCCGACAGACTGGTTGCAGCGCCTCACATTCACTCACCATTGCGAATAAAGTACTCCACCACCGCACCCCCCAGCCACTCGGCCTTCTCCTGGCTGTGCACGCCACCGAAGCCATTCTCCACAGCGATCTGCGAACAGAGGTCCAAGCCCACGTCAGCTTGGGAACCGGCCTAGGACGGCCTGAGGGTCCGCCGCTTACAACAACCATCCAAGCCTCAGGCGCCTCGCCCTGCCAGCTCCTGTTCTGCCCCGGCCCCTAACCTTGACCCTGCTGTGGCTCCACTCACCTGCAAGGCCGGCCAGGCCTCTAGTGCAGCGCGGACGCTGGCCCCGAAGAGAGCTCGTGCATCCTCCCGAGCGTCCGCCATCATCCGGTCCGGCCCACGTGACACCCAGGCGGCCCAATCCCTCAGCAGCTCGGCCCAGGCAGAATGAGCCGGAAGCCGAGCCTGAGAGCACAGGTTCGCTTTTCCGCGGACCTGGCAGCAAGACTAGAGCAATAGAAAAGCTTATCCGAGCGATCGATGACAACACCACAGTTACTCACTTGCAGTAACTGAATCAAAGAACGCCAGACGTAGACGACTTGTGGGGCCGTGGGTTCCGGATCCGTGGATACTGCGCAGGAAGGATGTGGAGAACTTATTACGGATACAGAATCCAGGCCCTGGGGCAGAGGACTCAGGGCGCATAGCCTAAAAAAATCTACATTTCAAGAAAGCATCCTAACATCTATAGAACACTGCAACTAACAACAGAATATACATTTTTCTGAAGTGCACAAGAACATTCTTCAGGACAGACAATATGGTAGACCATAAAGCATACCTCAATAGATTTAAAAGGATTAAAATAATACAAAGTACAGTCATCAGCACGTTACTGTACTCAATTCTGTAGGCAATTGTAACACAATGGTAATTGTTTGTGTATCTAAACATAGAAAAGGTACAGTAAAAATACGGTGTTATGATCTTATGGGAACACTGTCATGTATGCTGTACATCATTGACCAAAAGGTTGTAATGACACATGACTGTACATTCTGTGACCACAATGGAGTGAAATTAGAAATCAATAACAGAAAAAAAATGAAAAAGATTTTTTAAAAAAGAAATCAATAACAGAAACCTGTAAAATTAACAAATATGTGGAAATTAACACACTCCTAAATAAGCAATGGGTCAAAGAAAAAAAATCACAGGGAAAATTAGAAAACACTTTGAAATCAATGAAAACAAAAACATAGCATACCAAAATTTATGAGATGCAGCTAAAGCAACACTTAGAGGGAAATTTTCAGCAATAAACACCCAAATTAAAAAAGAGGAAAGAGCTCAAATTCACAACCTAAGCTTTCACCTTAAGACACTAAAAAAAGAAGAGCAAAGTAATCCAAAAGCAAGCATAAGGAAGGAAATGATAAAGATTAGAGAAGAAATAGATGGAACAGAGAATAGAAAAATAACAGGAAAAAAAAAGTGAAGACAAAAGTTAGCGATTGTCAGGTTGAGATCACAGATCCCTCTGCCCCATCCTGTGCAGGTCATGAGTCAGGTAGTTGAAAGAAGATTCTGGCAGCCTTAGGCACAACGGACATGCTTTATTCCAGACGTGAGCTCTGCCAGCTCTCCCTGCTCCGCTGACCCCCAATACAGAGCAGTTGTCTCTTACACTACAAGTACACAATAGTGGCAATAAGCCAAAGATTACATAAGCACACGTGCGCAGTTACACTTCTCTTATATCACTTGTTCACAGCATACAAGCTGAAATGTGCTGAATCGTGTTCTGCCTGATAAGAGGCGAGGAAACCTGACTAAACTGTTTCTATTTTCTTTACAGCAATTTGAAAAGATCAAAATTTATGAACCTTTAGCTAGATTGACTAAGGAAAAAAAATAGCCAAATTACTGAAATCAGGAATGAAAGAGGGGACATCACTACTAACCAGTCAAAAAAGACCACATATTGTATGATACCATTTATATGAAATGTACAGAATAGGCAAAATCTACAGACAAAAAACAGATGAATCGTTGCCCAGGGCTGGAGTGTGGGAGTGGAATAGAACATGACTCCTAATGGGTTCAGGGTTTCTTTGGGGGGTGATAAAAATGTTCTTTTGTTGTTGTTGTTTTTTGGCGGCTGGCCAGTAAGGGGATCCAAACCCTTGATCTACTAAAAATGTTCTAAAATTAGATGTGGTAATGGTTGTTGTTGTGGGCTAAATTGTGGCCTTTCCCTCAACCCCCATTCATATCTTGAAGGCCTAACCCCCGCCCCCCAGTACCTCAGAATGTGACTGCATTTGAAGATAGGGCCTTCAAAGAGGTAATTAAGGTAAAATAAGGTCATATGGGTGGGCCCTAATCCAATATGATTGGTGTCCTTATAAAGAAGAGATTAGGACCCAGACAGAGAGACAACCAAGTGAACACAGCGAGAAGGCCAAGGAGAAAACCAAGGAGGAAATCAGAAGAAACCAAACCTGCTGACAGCTTGATCGAGGACTTTTAGCCTCCAGAACTATGAGAAAATAAATTTTTGTTGTTTAAGCCACCTAGTCTGTGGTATTTTGTTACAGTAGCCTTACAGTTTAGTCTGTAAATATACTAAAAACCATAGAACTGTAGACTTTAAATGGGTAAAATATATGGTATGTAAATAATATCTCAATAAAGATGTTTTAAGGCCGGCCCGTGGCTCACTCGGGAGAGTGCGGTGCTGATAACACCAAGGCCCCGGGTTCAGATCCCATATAGGGATGGCCTGTTAGCTCACTGGCTGAGCGTGGTGCTGACAACACCAAGCCAAGGGTTGAGATCCCCTTACCGGTCATCTTTTTTAAAAAAAAAATAATAATAATAATAATAAAGATGGGGTTTTTTTTGACTGGTAAGAGGATTGCAACCCTCGGCTCAGTGTCGTCTACACCATGCTCAGCCAGTGAGCACACCGGCCATTCCTATATAGGATCCGAACCCGCAGCCTTGGCGCTGCCAGCACCGCACTCTCCCGAGTGAGCCACAGGGCCGGCCCATAATAAAGATGTTTTAGAAACATATCATAGGTGATTACCTCAGACAGCAAAGGTTGCAAACTTTGGACCAGACTGTGTTAACAAACAATACTAACACTTCTGTGCTGAACGCTGCTGGGTCATGGAATTTGATGAGACGCTCCAGGACCTCCCAGTCTGGCATGCAAGACTGTCCAATGATAATAGACTATGATCAGTGCCCAGGGTGAATCTAGGTTTTTGTTTGTTTGTTTGTTTTTAAAGATGACTGGTAAGAGGATCTTAACCCTTGACTTGTCAGCACCACACTCTCCCAAGTGAACCCCAGGCCAGCCCTTGAATCTAGGTTTTAAAGGGCCCAAATCACATGCAATTTTGCAAGCCCTCTTTTTTTTTTTTTTTTTAAAGATGACCGGTAAGGGGATCTCAGCCCTTGGCTTGGTGTTGTCAGCACGGGGGGCAGCCAGTGAGCAAACCGGCCATCCCTATATAGGATCCGAACCGGTGGCCTTGGTGTTATCAGCACTGCACTCTACTGAGTGAGCCACAGGCCGGCCTTTTGCAAGCCCTCTTTAAGAAAATAGTACAAAATTAGGTATGAGAATATTTCCTTAGAATTACAAAAGAAATTACATTTTACAAATTACAAATTTGTAAATAACTGACAAATGCTACAAATATTTTTAAATACAGAAAAATATTCTGCTCCT
This sequence comes from Galeopterus variegatus, assembly GCF_000696425.1. NCBI lineage: Eukaryota > Metazoa > Chordata > Mammalia > Dermoptera > Cynocephalidae > Galeopterus > Galeopterus variegatus. The sequence continues at coordinate 79,726 of NW_007731177.1, forward strand.
TTGCATGAAGGTAAGAAAAAAAAGAAAAGAAAAAATCCAGAAAAATAAAAGTATTATTAATTGCCTGATTCATCTCTCTACTAATTTTTCCTACCTTTTTTTGGCTATAAACTCTTTAATATCCTCCTTATGTGACTATTATTTTATAATGTTTTTTAGAGAGAATACAAAGTATTCAATTGATTTTAATTCAATTCAGTTGATCAAATTTTTTATTATAGTAGTTTAGAAAAGTTACAATTTCATAACTTGTTACTAGTAATGTAAATTTTAAGACTGTTGTCAAATTTGGGAAAACCTCTAGTTTCTTGTACGTGAGCTGCAAGACTTCAGGGCATTTTAACTTTTCTTGTGCAGTGACAAATCTTAAATACTCTTCAAATTGACCATGCTAAATAACCAGAGATTTTGGGCCGGGCCCATGGCGCACTCGGGAGAGTGCGGCGTTGGGAGCGCAGCAGCGCTCCCGCCACGGGTTTGGATCCTATACAGGGATGGCCGGTGCGCTCACTGGCTGAGTGTGGTGCGGGCGACACCAAGCCAAGGGTTGCGATCCCCTTACCGGTCACAAAAAGGACAAAAAAAATAATAATAATAACCAGAGATTTGGAAGTGGCCTGTGTAAGTGTGGGGCCCTGAGACTTAAGCTTTTTAGTTATAATCATCTCTGTGCAATGTTAGAGGAGAAAGGAGCACAGGGGCCCATGGGAGTCCAGCAGAGGGCCTCTGACCCAGACTTGGGGGTTGTGGCAATCATTTCGGAGATGATGCGTGAGCTGATTTGTAACGTTTGAGTGGAATTTTTTCAGGTGATGGGGAGTTTGTGTGTATGGGGGAAGGGTATGTTACTAAAAGGAGAAAAGAGCCTTCCGTGCAGAGGAAACAATGTTTGAATACACAGAGACGGGAAAAAATACGTTGTGTGCTGATAATTACCAGTATCCCCAGACTGAGAATTTCAGGAGGCATAGGCTCCTCCAGAGCTCCAGAGCCTCATTTCCTTAGACTCAGCAACTTAGATTAAGTTCAGAGGTCCCAACGAAGATACTGAGATTAAGCACCTCAGTTTGAGTTTCCAGGTCACATCCAAATACACAGACACCCCAAACTATGCATGATGCTTTATACTTCCATGTTTCCCAGTGTAAGTACCCTACTCCAGGGCAAACATTTCAAACTAGGTTGAGTATTCGGATGGCCAGATTGATGTGTCCAAGACTAAACTCCCAAAGCCTAAGCCCAAACTCAACCCCCAGAATAGACCTCACATTGAGCTCCAAGATTGAAATGCAGATTTAATCACCACACTGAACTGCTAGTGTCTGAGTACAAAGGGTAGTCCCAGATAGAAATTTTCAGACTAGGACCAATGCCTGAGCCCCTAGACAGACTACCATAAAGCAGGTGGCCCAAACAGTTTCTAAACCAAACCCCCAAAATGATATCCCCATGAGTGTTCTCTTACCTTCACTGGGAGAAACCAGAGCTGAACAGTTCCTGGAATTCCCAGCTGCTGGGAATCATGCACAATGATGCCCACTTCCCCAGGCATTCATTTCATCTCTGGGAGCCAGGGGCTTCATAATTCAATAATTCATTTCAAAGATTAACCCTTCCAGAGATGTTGTCTGCTTTTATTTTTACTTATTTTTTTAAACAGGAACTTTCTGAAATGATCATATCAGCTGGTAGCAATCTGTCTTAGGTACACACTGAAAAATGCATACCATCTTGCAGCTCTGTGCCTGACATTTGAAGTTAGGAAGACCCAGCTTATCAGAACAGTGAGTTTGGGACATAAAGCTCAGATCACCCCTTAACCACATCTCCCTCCAGCCACATAGTCTTTATTTATTTATTTATTATAGATATCTGTGGGATAGAAAGTTGACTATCAATAGTTGTGTACAATGTGTGATGGTCAAATCAAGATAGCTTATTCATCATTACAATACATAATTGTTCTTTGTGTCCATTAACCAATTTCTCATTAATGCCCCCCTTCCTCCTCCCCTCCCCCTTTCCACCTCTAGTAACCACAGTTCTGTTCTCTTCAAAAAGAGGGAGGGTCTATGTTGGACAAAAACACCTGACACAGTCTGAATCCAGTGTCCCTGAGACAGTGAGGTCTCTGAGGAGAAGAGCTGATTGTATCCCCAGAAAGCCTGGTCACTTAGAGCTGCAATTTGAGGAACCTAAGGACCACACTGACCTGTACTGAAAGGTCGGGTCGGCAAAGCTTTGCTGTGTTATAGCCTAGCAGTGCCATATGGAAGCAGACTGGTGTTCAACAGCGACACTTTGTGGCAATGAGACACAATGGCAGGCATGGCAGTAGAAGCTTTTCTCCCCTGAGGCATGGCCATCAGGCCGACCTCCTGTGTAAGTAAGTTCCTGGATAAGCCAGAGGAAGAGAAGAGCCAAAGAGGGTGGTTCTGAACTTCTTGCTTATCTGGCGTGCAAGGGTGTATTAGTCCGTTTCTGTTGCTTATAACAAAATATACAGAACTGGATATTTTATAAAGAAAAATGAAATTTATTGCTTACAGTTTCTGAAGCTGGGCAGTCCAAAGTCCAAGGAACAAATCTGGTGGTGGCAACAGTGACCCCTCACATTGCAAGATGGTGTAAGCAGACAGAGCAGAGCAGAGAAACTAACCTCCTCATTCACTCTCCTTTAAAGCCCTCAGAAGCACACCCCTGACCACCATTTTTAATCCATGCACTATGGCATGGTCCTAATCTAATTACCTCCCCAAGGCCCCACCTTTCAATTACCATAATAGGATTTCCCACCCTCTTTCACACTGCCACAGTGGGGACTAAGTTTTGGAGGGACATTCAACCCGAGGCAGAGGGCTCAAACCAGTTTTCATTTAATTTGGAGAATTACAAAAGATGTGACTCTGCTAGCACCTCAAGAGCTGTGGAGCTGTTCGTATGTACTACATATATATTTATGTAATCATTAGTTCATTGTCTCTCTTCCCAACCAGAAAACACCGAAGAGGATAGGGACTTTGCTTGTCAATTTTTTTTTTTTTTTTTTTTTTTTGGCAGCTGGCTTGTGCAGGGATCCGAATTCTTGACCTCGGTGTTATAACACTGTGCTCTAACTGAATGAGTAACCAGCCAGCCCTGCTTGTCTTCTTCATCCCTGCATCCCCAGTACCTAGCATATGGTAGGTGCTTAACAAATGTTTGTTAAATGAATGAATGTGATAGGTGCTTCAATATTGTAGGGAGCTTCAAGACAAGGCATTAATATTGGACAAATCCAAAAGTCACCAAAATGAAAATGCTAACAAATTCTAATTGGTAGTTATATGAGTGTTCATTATACTGTTTTCTCTACTTTTCTATATGTTTGAAGAGTTTCATAATAAAAATTTTACAATGTTTTTAAAGAATTTTTAAAATAAACACTTCAAGCATTAGAAGAGTACACAGCATAATTGGAATTTAACTCTGTTGTCTCCTTATTAAAATTTTTATTGAGATTAAAAAAAAAAAAACCAGGATGGCAAAACCGAAGAATACACATGTAAATGACCAGGAAGCTGACACAAAGAAATCAGTTAGATTTCTACCACCTCTGAGGATACGGACTCCTCCAGCAGCCCTTCTTTCCTCTTTCCCTGTCCTCTCCCACCTTTTTCCTCCCCCTCACAAAGAGATTTCTCTGTTCTGAAAGCCTAGTATGATTTCCATACTCTCCTATTCAAAACTTCATAGTTTATGGAATTGGAATTTTAAATATTATCATTATTTTTTGGAATTGTAAATGTTTGTCTGTCGGAGCTTCCGGTAAGGGGATCCAAACCTTTGATCTTGGTGTTATAACACAACGCTCTAATCAACTGAGCTAACTGGCCAGCCTGGAATTGTAAATATTAAATACCATTTCCGCAGAGAAAAATGTCACCAAAATGCCTTATGCCTGGACGTATCCAAAGAGTAGCGACTGATATGGTCTCGTTCTTTAATGCTCTCATATAACAGCTCAAATCCTAGCCAACATACCTTGGAAAAACCCCGTACTTCCTCTAATATCTCTGAAGATTCTTGGTGGAATCTCATTTTCCTGGCCAGATTTCCTTCTTATTCTGGGCCCTCCTGCTACTTTGCTCTGGTGCCAACGCCACTCCTGTTGCAACATATACCAGGAGCAGTCCTTTTCCACTGGGGGCTGCTCTGAGCTCCCACCAACAGTGCACGGCACTGTTTTCACCCTGCTCCTGACCCTCTTCATGGTCCCCCCATTCAATATTTTCTTCTTGGAAGGAAAGACAGACCACAGTGGTGTGTTGGACTTGCAGTGGGAAAGAGTATACCTAGGGTTGCAGAGTG
>NW_007731177.1:84281-114715 GCF_000696425.1 Galeopterus variegatus
GGGGAGGTCGGGGATTAATTGGGTGGGGGACGCAAGGAATAACCGCAATTTGTGGTAATGGGCATGCTGATAGTATTGATCTGGCCATCACATCTTGGGCACAAGTGGTTACGGTCAGCTTTGTACGCCATGAATATGCATAACCAATTTAACAAAATACTTTCTTCAGTGCAAAGTGCAGGCTGGCCTGAGAGTGAGCAACCCTTTGCTGAAAAGGTAAGTTAGATACAAAGTAAAGCATACATACCTCAGCCAGTAAGGAGCCGGTTGCCTCCACAAAAGTGAGCAACAACCCTACCTTCTGCTGGGATTCAGCTTTTATAGTTTCTCTATTAATGAATATTCAATTAAAGAGGTGGTTCCCAGTTATGTGCACTAGGCATATTCAGGAATATTCTGTGCTCTCTATTGAGCATGCTGAGCCACTGGATTTGCATAAGCCAGCCCCTTGTCATCTCATTTTTCCCATGTTGGTGCTAAAAATAGGTCTAACTGGCAACAGTTAACTTTCCTCCAGGGGAGAGCTCAGAGGAGGGGCCTGAGCCCTCAGAGAGTGGCTGGAAACCCAGAGGCATGTCCTGAAACCTGAGCCCAGAGAAACTGAGCACCTGGTGTGTCACCACCAAATGTTAGAGAAGAGGAAGAGAAACTGGATCACTCATACATTGCTTACGTTGCTAATAGGAATGTAAAGTGATCCAGTCCCTCTGGGAAACAATCAGGCAGTTAAAAAAAAAATTAAACATGTAACTACTACAGGACACAGCAAAATATCTGTATGGGAATGTTCATGGACGTTTTATTCATAGTAGCCAAAAATTGGAAACAATTTAGATGTCCTTCAATGGGTCAGTTGTTATATACACTGTGTGATACATCCCTGTTAGGGTATGAATGTTTGTGTCCCCCTAAAATTCATATGTTGAAATCCTAACCCCCAAAGTGATGATATTAGGAAGTGCGGCCTTTAGGAGGTGATTAGATCATGAGGGCACAGCCCTTATGAAAGAGACCCCAGAGAGCTAGCTAGTTCCTTCCACATTGTGAGAACACAGCAAGAAAATGTCATTTATGAGCCAAAACTCAGGCCTTACCAAAACCAAATCTGCCTTGATCTTGTACTTTTCAGTCTATTGTTTATAAGCAAAAAGTAAAAAAATTAAAAATTAAAATAAATACTTTCTTCTTACACCCCTTAACCTCCTCTAACGCCAGTCACTACTTTTTCCTCCCTCTTGCCAGATCAAGGACCTTCAAGTAGTATCTGGTAGGGGGAGAGCCCCAGAAAGTGGTCTCTATTTTCCTCTCCTCTACTTCCAGTCTTTATTACAATATGTTCTGCTCCAGTAAAGGATTTCTCTTTTGCACAAAGTACATTGACTTTGTTCAAAAGCCCAAGTTAAAAGCAAAACAAAACAAAAAACTGAACATTATCTATATCTTTCTCTTTATGTTCCTTCTCTAACAATCTTAATTCTTTTAGAAGCAACAATGTACTGTGTTATATAGTGTCCCCTCCAAATTTACGTCCACCCAGAACCTGTGAATGTGACCTTATTTGGAAATAAGTTATCAAGTTAAGATGATGTCATACCGGATTAGGATGGGTCCTAAATCCAGTGATCAGTGTCCCTGTAAGAAGAGGGAATTGGGACACAGATACAAAAAGAGACTCACAAGGAGATGACCATGTGAAGACAAAGGCAAAGGCTGAAGTAATGCATCTACGAGCCAAGGAACACCAAGGATTGCTGATAACCATCAGTAACTAGGAGAGAAGCATGGAGCAGACTCTCCCTCAGAGCTTTCCGAAGTAACTAACCCTGTCAACACCTTGATTTTGGAGTTCTGACCTCCTGAAGTATGAGAGAATAAATGTCCTTCAGTTTAGCAATCCAGTTTATGGTACATTTTTTATGGAAGCCCTGGGTAACTAATACAAACATAGATGCTTTTGTTTCTTAGTGGAAAAACAAGGAAAGGTAAGGAAAAAAAGAAAAGCACAAAGATTAAAGATTTCAAAATCTCGTCCTGAGATTCTTAGCATGGCCTACAACCCTGTTAATCAAAGTGGGTACAAGGAGCAGCATAACTATAGTTTAAGAAGGGCTGACCTGAAGGAAATTCTGACATATGCTACAACATGGATGAACTTTGAAGACATTATGCTAAGTGAAATAAGCCTGTCACAAAAAGACAAATACTGCATGATTCCTCTTATATTAGGTCCCTAGAATATTCAAATTCATAGAAATAAAAAGTAGAATGTTGGTTACCAGGGGCTGAGGAGGCAGGGGGAGGAATGGGGAGTTGTTTAATGGGAACAGAGTTCAGTTTTACAAGAGGAAAAGGTTTCTGCAGATGGGTGGTGGTGAGGGTTGCACAACAATGTGAATGTACTTAATGCCATTGAACTGTACACTTAAAAATGGTTAAGATGGTAACTTTTATGTGATGTGTATTTTACACAATTAAAAATGTGGAAAAGAAGGTGATAGAGTTTGGATGTGTTATCCCCCCAAAGCTCATGTCAAAATCTGATCCCCAATGTGGCAGTGCTGGAAGCTGTTTGAGTCAAGGGAGCAGATTCCTCATGAATGTATTAATGCTCTCCCTGGAGTGGGGCAGGTCATGAGTGAGTTCTTGCTCTGTTAGTTTCTGTGAGAGCTGGTTGTTTAAAGAACCCTGGCACTTCCCCTCTCTCTCTCTTGCCTCCTCTCGCCATGTGATCTGCTTGTACCCACCAGCTGCCTGCCACTTTCGGCCATGAGTAGAAGTAGCCTGAGGCCCTCACCAGATGCAACTGTCTCAGAAACATGAGCCAAATAAACCTCTGTTCTTTATAAATTACCCAGTTTCAGGTATTCTGTTATAGCAACACAAAAATGGACTGATACAGAAGGGCTGACCTGCAAAGCCACTTCAGGTTCCCGCCACCTCTCTAGCCTCATTTGGCCTCCTTCTTCCCTTCCCTTTGTGCCCTGACAATCAGGAGTTTCCTTCTGTTCCCCTAGTGTACTATCTCTGTGTAGAGGATTCATAAAGCAAATGTACTTCACAGGGCCTGGTTTTCCAAAGCCTTGCAGTTTCAAATATTGACCTTGCAAAGGACAGAAAATTATTCCCAGGCTATTGAGTCTCTGTTGCAAGATAAGAATTGTAACACAGCAAGGTTGCTGGCTCAAAGACAGACAAGTTACTGATTGATATGTAAAGATCCTGGGAAACTGTGGTAAGAAGAGAATGTTTGCTAAAATCAAGCCTTTGTTGCAAATTGCATTACAGAAGGTCACCTTGCTTTACTTACTGAATGTTACCAGCTTCTATTGTTAAAGTTGTTAAACTGTACTTAGCAAAACCCCATCTATGTCTCTTCCTGTAACTACTCGGTCTGGAGAATAAATGCAGGAAGAGAACCCAATTTGTGGTTAATTTCTCAAATGGAAGTATGCCTCACGCTTGAGGGTCCCAGGATATTAACTCCTTTCTGGGCTTCTCACTGCTCAAAAGAGATGGGCTTTGAGTAATCTTTGGTGGCTCCGTCACCCAGGGGAAAAGGGGTGACAAATCCGTGGGAGGCAAAGAAACCTTGAAAGCAAGGACCTTGATAAGATGCTGTTCTCTCTGACTGGAATGTTTCTCCCACCCTTTTGCCTAATCTTGAATATCCCTTTCTCAGGGCAAACCTCCCCTGACACTAAAGACTAGCTTGGGGCCCAACTGCAGATTCTCAAGGTACCCTGTACTTTTTCTTCCTAGTGTTTCTTACAATTAAATACTTGTACAATTGATTATTTAATGTTTGTGCCCCCAACTAGAATGTCAGTTCCACAAAGACAGGGACTGTGTCTATTTTGTTTACCACTGTATCCTTATTCTAGAACAGTTAGATTTGCAGTAAATATTTGCCGACTTAATGGATGATCTCCTTATTGCTGATTCAAGCTCCCCACATTCTACAATCCAGGGCCTGTGAGCCTCAATCTTGTGGGTCTAGAATTTGACTTTGAAGAGCACACAGAGCTGATCCAACTCAAAGCTGGGTGATACAAGCAAACTGTGCACTTGATTACTCCACAAAACCATTTAATTAATATATGGAATGGCTGCCTGGTTGAGTAGAGAGCCACAGCCAAGATAGATGGAGAGTCTCCAGAGATATTTGCCTGATGAACAAAAATGAAACATTACACTTTTCAGTAACTGGAATTTTCTTGTCTCTGACCCTGCATCCCTGTAAGGTTGTTGATTGTGAACAACAGAAATCAACTCTGGCTAGAGAATTACCTGATGAGTATTAAGTGTTTGTAGAATCCATGTGTGGAGGACCAGGCTGGGGACTGAGCAGGAAATAAGGGAACTGTAGGAATAAAGAGTGAACAACTTAATACTTACTCCTCCCTCCATCCTTGTATTCTTTGCTCATGATTCAAAGACAGCATTTGGCTGGCTAACTTTGGGTTATAAGCCTGTTCCTCTCAACACACCAGGGAAAGAAGAGAAAAGCCTATTCAGGTTTAGACGGTGGGTTTTACTTCCCACCATGACTACATACAATGTATATATCAATCAATCATTAATTAAGCTGCAAGTAACTTCAAACACTACTCAACTGGCTTAAATAACAAAGAAATGCATTGTCTTACACAACCAGAAGTCCCAAGGTAGAGGAGCTTCAGAGTTGGTTAAGTCAGTACGTCAAGGACCCAGTCCTGTCCATGTTGCCATTCTGTTAAACTCAATGCAGTGACTTTACTCTTAGAGGCTACATTGCCTGTTAGCTGTTGAGTCCCAAGCATCACTTCCAGACAGGACTACATCAAGAAACAAACCAAGGAAGGTTGCTTCCTTGTGTTTTTCTTTTTAAGATCAAGAAAACTTTTCCTAGAACACCACCACACAGAGGACCTTATTTTGGTCTCATGAGTAAGGACAGTATCCTATTCCCCTTCTTTAAACAATTGCTGGAAAGAGGAATGAGACCTCTATGATTGGCTTAAACCAACAGTTCTCAAACTTCTTGGCCTCATAACATCTTTATATTCTTAAAAATTATTGAGAACCTCAAACAGCTTTTGTTTATGTGAGTGATAGCTGACAGTTTTTATATTAGAAATTAAGAATGAGTCCTTCTAAATCACAGTTCTACAATAAAATGAGAAATTTAAAAAATATAATTGAAAAACAAAACAATAAAATGTACCAAATTCTTGTGTTTCCACATAGATGCAAGGAAAAAACTTTGGGATTTAAGTGTAATGATTTATTGGATGATAATAAGGTTACAGAGATTATAGCAAGAAGATAGATAGTAATAGCATAGTAGAAGCACTGAGATCAAACTGAGTTAATTTCTGAAAATACATATGCTAAATCTTAAGAAAATTCTAGAAAACACAAGAATACACAAGCACACATTTTACTAACTGTCAGAGTGATGGCATCATATGTCATTTAACCTCTGGAAAACTCTTCTGTATACTTGTGAAAGAATGAGTGAAAAAGGAAAATAACATCTTGAAAAAGAGTTTTGACCTTGCAGTCTGAAAGGGTCTTGGGGATCCCCAGGGATTCCCAGACCACACCTGGAGAACTACTGGCTTAAATCAATCAGGACTTAGTCCTGAGTCACATGGGGAAGAGGGGGTCCTGGAACCAAAGCAGGGCCCTGACAGTGTGGAAGAAGAGGACAACTGACAAAGCCTGATAGAGTGGGGTCAGAGAGAATTCCCCAAAGGCAACCAGGATATGGTTAGGAAGGGGAAAAAGTGAGTCTGGGCAATCAAAAATCTACAGGCAGTATCATTAAATTTCTCTCCCGTGGACCGACCTAGCCACACTCTTCCAATTCTGTGTCTCCCCTTTTCAAGGCTGGTCACACTTGTCTGTAGAACCGTTCTTCCTTCAGATGTGTTTATAGTCCTAATGAATCTGTGCGGGCATTTGGCCCCCTTCCATTACATATTGATTTCATTAAATCAGTGCTTCCCAAACAGCAGCCACTGGAGAATCACCTTAGAATATTTGCCAAGACCAAGTGCCACCTTGGCTATTATTTATTTGATCTTCATCTTTAAATCGACTCTATTTATTTCAGAAAGAACATTCTATTCACTACCCACACCACTGATTGAAAGTCTCTTTAAGCTTCTCCAAGGAGCTGCAGGAAAAATGATTCACTAGACTATTGATTCTTCATTAGAATTACATTTATGTGTGGTTTAAATTGGTTTTAAAAGCCTTTTCTGTTTTCATTGTTTTATCAGATGCTGCGGTCCATCGCAAGGCAAGTGTTTAAATGATGCGGTTTCTTAGAAGAGTTTTCATTCCTAGAAAGTCAAACCAAGCTCCTAGACCATCATTAATTGCATCTGGGGCAAGACAAAGAGGAAGTTTTAAATTTTTCTTGTTTCATTTTTCCCCTCCAAAATGAATGGCACAAAAAGGCCACAAGTGTAACGCCCTCTTTTTCCTGCCACCGCTCCCCCTGGGCCCCTCCTGAGGGTCAGCCTTTCTCAGGCCTGGAAGTGGGGGGCCCCAGAATCTCAGAACAGCTGTGGGATCTCCAGACTCTCAGAGGTTGCATCATCCTTAAACCTAGGAGGGGGGAGGAAAGCTAGAGAGGGGGTGGAGAGGACCCAGAGGGGGCCAGAGAGAGGTAGATAGACTTGAAGACAAACCAATTGAAGGGAAGGAGGAAAGAGAGAGAATCTGAAATCTGAATCATACAAAAAGAGAAACGGGGCAATACAGAGGGAGGCCAGGATGGAAAAAAGGTCAGAGAAAGACAAAGGGAAGGAGAGACAGAAATAAAGGAAGAAAAGAAAGAACAAAGAAAAGTGAGTGCAACAGTCTCCTCTAGTACCACTCCACTATACTTTCTTAGGGCAATCTCATGTCTATCCTGCCCAAGTCCTTGCAGGACACCTAGCTGTTGCCTCCCTATACAAATCTGGTGGGCTCTGGGAAGCTGATGCAGGTTTTTGAGCAAGGGCAGAACATACCTAAAACTTTAGGAAGCTTAAGGTTCAGGAGGGTTCAGGAAAACTAGATCAGGCAGCAAGGAGACCAAAGGTGGGATAATCAGCTGGAAGGCTCTTCCAGAAGTCCTGGCAAAAGGGACAAGGACTGGACTAGTGGGGCAGTTAGGAGAGAAAGAGGTGCTGCAACATCATGATGCCAGCAATTACATGTATAGCTCTCCAAGGGTTTCCCTCACATCCAAGTTTTCATCCCATTTGCTCCAGAAACCATTTCTTTGCAGGGAATATTACTCACATTGTACAAATGAAGAAACTGTGTCTCAGAAAGGGGGAGTGATTTGACTAAGATCCCCCAGTAAGTCCGTGGAGGAACTAGGACTAGGGCAGAGGTCTGAATGCCTACTAAGTGCCAGGCCCAGTCCACCTGCTTGGAACATATATTTGATCCTTACGACATTAGGTAGGGATTAATATCCTCATTTCACATAATTTGCACAGATGCACAACTGCTCTTGGACTCCATTGGGGGGATAGCCCATTGACCGTCATCCTTCCTGGGAACCAAAGCTTCTTGGGGCTATGGCTTCTCTCCATGGGGAGAGAAATCTTTCCCCCTGACTCCCTGAGTAAAAACCCCAACTTCCCACTTGAGAGAGTTGTTTAGGGCTGAAATGAGTCTGAGCTCATGTTTGGTGGACATTAGAGCTGCTCTTAAAGAAGCAATAGCCCTCCATTCTTCCCAGGGCTAGAGCTAGCACCCATGGCTACGGATTTTCTTAGCATTTCCCTTGTGCATTTGCCTCCTTCCACCCTGCTGCCACCCTGATCCAAGCCACTGTCACCTCTCATCTGGATTACCACAACAGCTTCCTACCATTTTCTTTAGTCATGGCTATAGACAGTTCTGTGGTTTGTGCACTGCACAAAGACATCCGGCTAAGGGGCCCAGTAGGGGCTGAAATCCAGTCTGTACTCTGGTGCTAAGCCATGAACCCTGATGTGGGGATGCATTGACAGAAAGAAGGGGCATCTTTCTCTTTAGACAAAAGCCCTTCTTTCTAAGTCAAGTGCCAGGTGGGCGAGGCACCTTTTTCAAAGTTGCACAATGATAGGCAAATAGCACCTAAACAGCAGCCCGGTTCCTGCATCCACTCTTGCCCCCTACAGTCTATTCTCGAAGCAGCCAAAGAGATCCAGTGTAAACCAAAGTCACTCACATCCCTCTGCTGTTAAAAATCTTCCTATGGCTCCCACCTCACTCGGTGTCAAAACCAAAGTCGTTATGGTGGACTTCAAGGCCCTACATGATCTTGACTCCCAATACTGTACCTCTTTGATCTTATCGCCTACCTCTCATCTGCTCTACCTCAGCCACGTAGGCCTTCTTTCTGATTCTTAAACACAGCAAATCTATTCCATCTTGGGGTCTTTGTATTTGCTTTTCCTTCTGCCTGGAATTCTTTTCCTCCAGATATCCACATCATTGATTCCTTATCCTTCAGACCTCAGCTAAAGTGTCGTCTCTTTAAAGAGACCTTTCCCAACTATCTTATTTAACGTTGTCTTCCCCACTCCACTCCGAATCCCCACTCTATTACATTTTCCTGGTTTTTTCTCCAGATAACTTATTACAATCCAAACTTGTTTATTTAATAAGTATCTGACTTACCCACTGGAATGCAAGCTAATGATAGCTGAGACCATGTCTGTCTTGTACATCATTGTATCACCAGCATCTAGAAAAATACCTGACCTAAAGCAAGTGTTGAATAAATTTTTGTTGAATCAATGAATCTATGACTTTTCTCTGATAACTAGAAGTGCAGCCTCAGCTAGAGGGACCCATATAATATACTTATACCCACTAGGGAACAAAGCTAATATTTAGGAAACAGACTTGGGATATCACCAGTTCCACAAATCCCACATTAGAGCCCAGAACACAAGTTCCTTTGATTATTTTTGTGTGTGTGTGTGTGGCTGGCTGGTACAGGGATCTGAACCCTTGACCTTGGTGTTATAACAACACTCCTTTTATTCTTGATCTGGAGGAGTAGGAAGGAAAATAGGAGATTTGTGATGTCATTGAAATTGCAGTGAACAATCTCACTTTTAAAGTTTCCTCCATCATCGCAGCACTGAGTCAGGATTCAAAGTCCTACGAATGAGCCAAATTTGGGTCAAGTGCACACACCATGTCTATACTAAGGGGCGGGTAAAGAAAATATCTGGCCCCTCCAGCTATTGTAATGTGAGCCAGCAGTAAGAAGCAGGTGTTGGGAATTCCCCTCTTGCCAAGACTCACAGTGCAAAATATGAAATTGGATAGCCCCAAAAACAACGACTGTCATGTTTTTAGGTGATGAAGTGGGAGCCTCGGTCTGAAGTAATCACTTGACAATTTCCATGAAAAGGTGAAGGGGGGCGGTAGTGAAGTCCTTAAAGGTACTGGTTGGTATGGCCATCTTTGCAGGAAAAAGCCAGATCAAGTGTCAAAACTGATCAAGTAATATTTATGTCCTTTTGAGAAAGCAAGAAACCTACAGAGTCTACCTGCCATTAAGTTAAAGATGAGTCTCTTCTGGGAAGTTTTCTTTAAAATTTTTTCATTTAAAAAATCATTTAAAATTGTTTAAAATTCTAAATCTCAAGACCCAGAATTGAATTGATTTGCTCAATCATTGTGGCAGACAGACCCTAGGATGACGCCCAAAGATTCGCTCCTCCTGATGTCCATACATTTGTATGATCTCTCCTTGAGTGTAGGCAGAACCTTTTACTTGCTTCTAACAGTACAATGTGGCAGAGGTGATGGGTTGTGTATTAGTCAGGGTTCGCCAGAGAGACAGAATCAATAAAATATATAGAGAGATATATAAGAGAGGATTTATTAACAGAGTTGGCTCGAAGTATTATGGAAGCTGAGAAATCCCACGACAGGCCATCTGCAAGCTGAAGACCCTTTGATGCCGGTAATGTGACTCGGTCCAAGTTCAAAGGCCTCAGAACCAGGGAAGCCAATGATGTAATTCTCAGTCTGAGGCCAAAGGTCTGAGAACCCAGGGGGCTTCTAGTGTAAGTCCTGGAGTCCAAAGGCCTGGGAGCCTGGAATTGTTGTTCAAGGACGGGAAAGGAAGAGTGTCCCAGCTCCAGCAGATAGATTGACATATTCACCTTTGCTCTGTTTTTGTTCTCTCCAGGCCCCCAGAAGATTGGATGGTGCTCACCTACATCGAGAGCGGATCTTCTCCACCCAGTCCACTCAGACTCACACCCTAGTCTCCTTCCTCTGGAAACACCCTCACAGACACACCCAAAATAATGCTTTACCTGGTTTCTAGGTATCCCTTAATCCAGTCGAGTTGACACCTAAAATTAACTGCCACGGGTTATCACTGCTTTGATTAGGTTACATTATACGGCAAAGATGATGGGATGTCATTCCTTCGGTAACATTATGTTATATCACTAAAAGACTAGAATTAGAGAGACACTCCCTTGCTTGCTCTGAAGAAGCCAGCACCTGTACTGCAGCCTGGTGAGTCTCTCAAGCACGGAATTCAGCTAAGCTGTGCCCAGACCCACAGAAACTAAGATAACAAATATGTGTGTTGTTTTAAGCTACTAAATTTATGGTAATTTGTTACACAATAATAGAGAACTAATACAATCATACTCCTTAGTGGCCTCACCATCAATCTAGACACGGTACCACATGGGAATAATAACAGCACCTTCTTCATAAGGTTATTATGTTGGGGAAAATGCTGAAATAATATTCTCATAAGCCTGCTTTGTTCTTGAAGTAATATCTTGTCCTCGAAACTATGTTTGCTTGCTCCACTAGTCTGGCTATTAATCACTGCTTGTATTTTTGGCTTTTGTAACAAGAGCTTGCTTATCTGCACAGACTGCTAGCCTAGTGAATGCTGAGGAAAAGAAAAAAAAAATGCGTAAAAGCCCAGGAAGAGTCCACTTATAAAAACTGTGTGAGATCTGAGCTTGGGGTCCAGATTTTTCAGGCATTAGTCTGTCTGGACCCACTAGCATAATACTCCTGACTCTCCAACCTTCTGAGTGACGGTCACTTCTTGCCGAGTCCGTTTCCATGACAGTTACAAGGATAACATTAGTTTAATTTTGTAAATGACTTAGAACAGTTCATGGTACATATATGAGTGTTTTCAGGTTGTTTCTTGTTGGAGGGGGGTGGTCCCATCTTCATCCCAGTAACTTCCACTTTTATACTGCTGAGACGTGCTTATGATGTCAATTTTACCATCTCTGCAGGTCTTCTAGACCATTCCTCACCCTATTTGGTATGTCATGGAGCATCTTGTCTAGTAGCCTGGAGGACAATGACATTTAATTTAGCTGTTTCAGCAAGACCCTTTTAATTATTTTTCTTTTTCCATTTTTTTTAATTGTGGTAAAATATACATAACACAAAATTTACTGCTTTAAAGTATACAATTCAAGGCTGGCAGGTTAACTTAGCTGGTTAGAGCACGGTATTGTAACATCAAAGTCAAGGTTTTGGATCCTCACATTGGCCGGATGCTCCCCAAAATAAAGTTAAAAATTAATAAAGTGTACAATTCAGTGGCATTAAATACAACCATCACCACTATCTAGCTCCAGAAATGTTCATCACCCCAAATGAAAACCCCATGCCCGTTAATGTTACTCCCAATTCCCCCCTCCCCCAGCTAACTAAAACCACAAATATGCTTTCTGTCTCTATGAGTTTGCCTATACTTGATTTTTCATATAAATGGAATCATAGAATATGTGGCCTTTTGTGACCGACTTCTTTCATTTAGCGTAATGTTTTCAATGTTCATCCGTGTTGTAGTATGTATCAGTACTTCATTCCCTTTTATGGATGAGTGATATTCCACTGTATGGATTTACCACATTTTGTTTATCCATTAATCAGTTCATGGACATTTGGGATATTTCCACTTCTGGGGTTTTATGAATAGTGCTGCTATGAATATTTGTGTACAAGTTTTTGTTTGAAAACCTGTATTCAATTCTTCTGGATATGTATATAGGAGAAGAATTGCTGGGTCATATGGTAGTTCTTGTTGAGGAACCCAAACTGTTTTCCACAGTGGCTGGACCATTTTACATTCCCACCAGCAATGCATGAGGGTTCCAACTCTCCACATCCTTGCCAACAATCGCTACTTTCTGTTTTGTTCGTTTGTTTGTTTTTATGGCCATCCTAGTAGGTGTAAAGTGATATCTCATTGTGGTTTCAATTTTTCCCTAATGAATAATGATGTTGAGAATCTTTTCATGCACTCATTGTCCATTTGTGTATCTTCTTTGGAGAAATGTCTATTTAAATCTTTTGCCCATTTTTAACTGGGTTGTTTGTTTTTTATTCATAGAGTTTTATGGTTTTAAGGCTGGCTGGTTACAGTGTGGTGCTCATAACACCAAGGTCCAGGGTTCGATCCCTGTACTTGCCAGCCACCAAAAAAATAAATAAATAAATAAAAGAGTTTTACAGTTTTAGTACTTATTTTGTTTCTTATATTGGTCTTTGATCCATTTTGAGTTAATTTTTATATATGGTGTGACATAATGGTCCAGCTTTTTTTTTTTTTAATGTAGATATGCAGTTCTCCTAACACCTTTAGTTGAAAAGATTGTTCTTTTCCCCATTAAATGGTCTTGGCAACTTTGTTGATGATCAATTGACATAGATGTATCGGTTTATTTCCAAACTCTTAATTCTTTTTTCTTTTTTTTTAAAGATGACTGGTAAGGGGTTCTTAACCCTTGACTTGGTGTTTTCTTGTTTTCGTGAGTTTTTCATTGATTGCTATGTCAAAGATCAGTCCATAATTCATGACAAATAACAGCAATAGCATTCTTATTAAATTTAGTTTTAAATTTTTTTAATTGAAAAATGTTTTTTTTTTTTTTAAAGATGACCGGTAAGGGAATCTTAACCCTTGACTTGGTGTTGTCACCCAGTGAGCTAACCGGCCATCCCTATATGGGATCCAAACCTGTGGCCTTGGTGTTATCAGCACCACACTCTCGTGAGTGAGCCATGGGCTGGCCCGAAAAATGTTTTTATATAATTGTAGATTAACATACAGTTATAAAAAATAATACAGAGAGATCTCTTATACATTTTGCCTAGTTTCCCCTAATGGTAACACTTTGCAAGACTATAGTATAATATCACATCCAGGATATTAAGATTGATACAATCCACAGATTTTATTCAGATTTTCTGGTTTGCTAAAACTCATTTGTGTATGTGTGTGTGTATGTAAAGTTCTACACAACTTATCACCTGTGTAGGTTCGTGTGTTCACCACCTTAGTCAAGAAATTGAACAGTTCCATCACCACAATGATTCCTCGTGTTGCCCTTTTATAACCATCTCCACCTTCTTCCTGTGTCCTCTCTTCATCCTCATCCTTAACCTCTGGCAACCACTAATCTGTCCTCCATTTATAGGGGATTAGCTTTTTTCCCTCAGTTCCCTCAACAAATTTCCTGGGGATTCATCCAAGTTGTTGCATGTTACATGTTCAGTTTCTACTCTTTTTTTTTTTTTTTTTTTGGTGGGGTGAGGGGCACAGCTGGCTGGTAGAGGGATTCAATGTTTGTTTCTTTTTATTGCTGAGTAATATGCTGTGGTGTCTATGTCCCACAGTTATTTTAACCATTGACCTGTTGAAAGACATCTGGGATAATTCTAGTTTTGGGCTATTACAAACAAAGTTGCTGTGAACGTTTTTGTACAGCTTTTTGTGTGAACATAAGTTTTCCTTTCTTTGGGATAAATACCCCGAAGTGCAATTACTGAATTCTATGGTAGTCGCATATTCAGTTTTTAAAGAAACTGCCAAACTCTTTTCCAGAGAGGCTGTGGGAAAATAGGATAATTTGATTAGGCTCCCTTCACCTAGGAGCAAGTTTAGGGACGGTTTGGAAAACATTGTGTGGGTGGAGTATGTGTGCCTGCAAGATGGCGCCACTTTGGTTGGTTTTTACTGCCTCAGGCGCCTGTCCTGCATGGCCATGTTTTCCAGACCTGCAGCTTCCAAGGACCATGTGGCCACTTGCCTAGCTCAGAGACCTGCGTGAAGGGGTCTGGTGACCCAGCCTGGAGTGTGAAGGGTTTGTGACCCAGTCTGTGAATGGGCTTGAGGGGTCTGGGAGCTCCAGACCCAGCCCTAGCTCAATGATTGGCCCTGTTGGTGCAGGATTACTGGCAGGTAAAAGAACCGCAACAACTAGCATGGTCGCCTAGCTTTACAATTGGCAGCACGAACAGGATTAAGAGCTAGACAATTGGCACTGTGAGCAGAATACCAGACATTAGCCTTGCAGTAGCCCTTGTCATAGCCAGACAAATTGGTGTAGTTGGGCAGGATTACACCAAATTTGGTGTAGCCTGAGACAGGAGTCTGAGTAGATACAGGAGCCAAAAGCCCTTGGAAGGAGGAAATGTGGCTATTTGTGAATATGCTGTGCCCTATGGCCATCTTCCTATTGACTGGGACCTGGTTGCTGCACACTGTACTGCAAGGCAGCATAGACCAGGTACTACGGCAGAAAATCCCTTGGGAGGGGGAAGAAATGTGGCTGTCTTTGAGTGTGTGGTGCCTGGTGGCCACTTTTCTGCTTACTGGAGCCTGGCTTTTGCTCACTCTGCTGCAAACTGATCAAGAGCTGAAGCGGAAAGCAGAGTTATTGGCAGATGATGTGAAACTACTGGCAGATTCGAGGCAGAAAGCAGAGTCATTGGAAGCACGCATAAATGTCCTGGAGGACAATGTGCAGCAACTGGCCACTCCTGCCCCTCACAACAGGGAAGACAACCAACCCAATGGTGATTTGGGGGAAACCATGCATCTCCAGGCACGACCTGTTGTGCATGAGAAATTGAGACACGAGCAGCCTATGGGACCGGATGGACAACCGGTGGGTGATCCACAGGTGACCCAGTTCATCACCTATGTCCCGTATACCCAGTTTGAACTGGTTGACTTGGAGAGACAGTTCAGGCAGAAACATGGGGAGCCCGTGGCTGCTTGGCTGTTGTGGTTATGGGACCTAGGGGTGGATAGTGTAATATGCTCTGCTGAGGAGGTGGAGAAATTGGCCTCCATCACCATGCACCCATCCCTGAGGCAATGGCTGCAAAATAGCCACAGATATGCACCTGGGTGAGGTAATCACTCCTTGATGGACTGGGTGAATGCAGCTGCCTGAACCGTGTGGGCAAATGCTGGAGAACTGCCCGAGATTGTTAGTAAATGGCAAACATATGCTGAGTTGGTTCAAATAATTCGGGAACTGGGGATGCGCAGTCCATGTTTAATGTGAACACTCGTGGCCCAGACGATGAAAACTTTACAGGTAGCATGAGAGACATAGTGCTGCAGAATGCCCCGTCAATGTCCTTTGGGTCACGGATGACCATAATAGCCCCATACATTGGTCATCCTATACATGAGGTAACAACCATGATATCCAGCTTGGGTGAAGTAGAGGATAGGAGACAAGCAAAAGGGGTCCGAAAGGTGGCTAAGGCCAAACCCCCAAGAAATGCTCAGGATTTTATCCCAAAGGGACCAAGCAAGACTAGCCATAAGCAGATGTGGCTTGACTTGCTTGCAGCAGGGGTTGATAAAAACAAAATTGACCGGCAGCCAAATGCAGTCCTGTTTGCCTTGTGGCAGCAATTGCGCCCTGAACAGCGTTTCACCAAATGTGCAGAAACAGGTAGCAAGGTACACTCAGTGGATTTAAAGGACTTTTTGGTTGCTCCCAAGGAGGCAGATGAACTGTTCCATTCTGATTAGGGAGCAGGCCAAGGTCTTTTCGGGGCAGGCAAGGACAGGAGGCCTCATGTTGAATTGGCAATATATTGGTTGAGGACAGATGTGCACCGTGTTTTGGCATTGGTGGATACAGGTGCAGAATGTAGCCTGATATATGGTAATCCGGATAAGTTTCCAGGGGCCACAGTTCATATAGATGGCTATGGAGGGCATACAAAGTTGTGTCATTGCCATCGGGCATAGGAAGATTACCTCCTCATGTATATACTGTATATATATCTCCTGTAGCTGAATACATCTTGGGTAAGGATGTACTTTATGGTTTGCACCTGCAAACAACAGTTGGAGAATTTCAACTGCGAATACAGACAGTAAAGCCTGTGTTAAGAGAATATGCTAAACATGACCCACAGGTGTTATCCCAGCCAAGACATGTGGTTAATGTAAAGCAGTATTGCCTACCAGGAGGACATGCAGAGATAAGTGCTACTATATTGGTAAAAGGCGAAAGATTTATGCGATCTGAAGAGAAACCAGAGTATTAAGTGCTACTATATTGGAATTAGAGAAAGTTGGCATTATTCATCCAGCTCGAGCCCATTTAATGCTCCAGTATGGCCAGTGAAAAAGCCTGATGGTACCCGGAGAATGACTGTAGATTATCAAGAACTGAACAAAGTAGTGCCTCCTTTGTATGCAGCTGTGCCTTCAGTTCATGACTTGATGGATCAGCTGACAACTCAGCTGGAGACTTATCATTATGTATTGGACCTTGCAAATGCTTTTTTCTCCATTCCAATCTCGGCTGATAGCCAAGATCAGTTTGCCTTCACCTGGGAAGGTAGATAGTGGACCTTTCAAGTATTGCCCCAAGGTTATCTGCATAGCCCAACCATCTGTCACAGTTTGGTGGCTGGGGACCTTAACCAAGTGGACTAGGCCCAGCATGGTTACAATGTTTCACTACATTGATGATGTGTTACTAACCTCCGATTCTCTTGCACATTTAACCCAGGCAGCTCCAATGCTGCTAAGTCATTTGGAACAATGTGGATGGGCCATGAACACAGCCAAAGTGCAAGGACCTGGGCTGTCAGTCAAATTCCTGGGAGTGTTCTGGTCGGGTACGATGAGGGTCATCCCAGAAGCTATTATAGATAAGATACAGGCATACCCTCAACCCACAATGGTAGCTCAGCTACAGACATATTTGGGACTTTGGGGGTATTAGAGAGCTTTTGTACCCCATATGGCCCAAATGGTATGTCCACTATATGCATCAACAAAGAAAGGAGCCCTCTGGGATTGGACTGAGGAAGTAGAATAAGCTTATCAGGCTACAAAAAGGGCAATACAGCAAGTACAAGCTTTACAAGTGGCCAACCCCACTAAGCCGTTTGAGTTAGATGTACATATAACCCAGGAGGGGTTAGGATGGAGTTTGTGGCAGAGACAAGACCAATTCTGCACACCTGTAGGATTCTGGTCTCAGCTCTGGAAGGGTGCAGAAATGTGCTACACCCTAATAGAAAAGCAGTTAGCAACTGTGTATTCTGCCTTGATAGCCACTGAAGCTATCACAGGAACTGCCAAAGTCCTAGTTAGTATGACATATCCCATTATAGGTTGGCTGCACACGTGGGCAACCAACCCTAAAACAGGTGTAGCTCAGACTCCCAATTTGTCTAAATAGGGAGTATATGTAGAACAAAAGAGCATTGTGTCAATGAGTCTTCTGTCCAAAGAGTTGCAAGCTGTGCTAGGACCAGAAGAGGTTGTGGAGGAAACTTTGACACAACTGTTACACATGGAGGTGGAGGCTACACCTTTCCATGAGGGACAGGAACCTATCACAGAACAAGCTTGGTATACAGATGGCTCTAGCATGGGGCCCTCAGCATCATGGACAGCTGTTGCTGTCCAGCCCTTAACAGATAACATGCGGTATGAAAATGGTACAGGGCAAAGCAGTCAGTGAGCTGAATTGAGAGCAGTATGGATGGAGATAAAAAAATGAGTCTGGGCCATTAACCATCTGTACTGACAGCTGGGCTGTGTACAAAGGTTTAACCCTATGGATTTCTACTTGGAAGTATCAACGGTAGATGGTAGGCCACCATCCCCTGTGGGGACAAGCCATGTGGCAAGAGTTATGGGAATTGGGGCATGAGAAAGAAGTAACTCTTTCCCATGTCACAGGATACTTCCCCTTAGCCAGTCCGGGAAATGATGAACCTGATGCCTTGGCTAAGGTAAGATGGCTGGAGAGAGCTCCAGCTACTGATGTAGCCCAGTGGTTACATTGATGAATGCAGCATGCTGGCAGTAAAACCATGTGGATGACAGCTCAAAGGTGGGCCTTGCCCATAAAATGGGAAGATGTAGTAAATGCCTGTCTTGCTTGTCCAATGTGTGCTCAAGAGAGTCCATACCCCCAGCGGGTGCCCCATACAGATGGGTAAATAACTCAAGGGAGGGTGCCCCTGACTCAATGGCAGGTGAACTTTGTCGGACCACTGCCAACGTTGGAAAATTTCAGATACATCTTTACTGCTGTTGATACAGCTACTGGTCTTTTGTTTGTATGGTCTTGTAAGGCCCCAGACCAGGTAAACACTGTGAAGGCATTGAATAGCCTGACTGCTATGTATGGCCAGCCTATAGGTATAGAAAGTGATAATGGAACCCACTTTACTGGACATGGGGTTCAGAGGTGGGTCTCCCAGTTATCCATTCAGTGGAAGTTACATGTGCCATATCATCCCCAGGCAGCGGGAATGATTGAACGGTACAATGGTCTTTTAAAAAAGGGACTAAGGCTGAAGGGATGGACATGGCGGTTATAGCCGACACTCAGGATTTTAAATGGGAGACCCTGCAAGGGCAGGCCCTCTCCAGTGGAAGCTCTGTTGCATAGGGCTGTAGCACCTATACAACTGCAAATCACTACTAAAGATAAGTTTTTGAAGCCTGGATATGGCAAGAATGGAAATATTCTCTTACCGGCCCCAACCTCTTTGCAACAGGGACAGACAGTACAATGGGAATGGCCTTGGAGAATAAAAGCCCCCCATATATGCTGAGTAGGTTTAATAGGGCCTTGGGGAAAAGGATTAGAAGAAGGCTTGCAAGTTTCACCTTGGGTGACAAGTACCTGGCCTCCTCGAGTAAAGGTAACATGGCCTGGAACAGATAAGTGCTCTCTTCTAAAGGGCACATTTGTATTATCATTATGGCCAACTATGAGTTCCCCTATACTGTTACATGTAGAACCTATAGATCCCACAGTGTTAGCAGATAAAGTATGGTATCATAAACCAGGTAAGATACCTACTCCTGCAACCATGTCCCCTATTAGTACCAATAACTCTTCTGTCTTTTTGCCCATAGCGTTCTGGCTGCAGGCACTGCACCAGAGTCACGTGATCAACTTATTGGCCTGCTGAATATGCATTGAACTGTCCATCGGTATGACTGTAGGATTTACATGGAGGATCACACCAATGGTTACTACTAACCAGACATATGCAGCTGACAGTTAAAAGGACAGAACTGAAAGCCTTAAGGCATATTGAACGGACAATAGGTTATGTAAATGTAAAGGTCACTTATCCTAGCTAAGGGAACATTGCAGAAGTTTCTGAATGCGTAGATTATACAGCAAGGGACCCTGAAGGGGTGGATTGTTGGGAAAATAGGATAATTTGATCAGGCTCCCCTCACCTGGGAGCAAGTTTAGGGGCAGTTTGGAAAACATTGTGTGGGTGGAGTACATGTGCCTGCAAGGTGGCGCCACTTTGGCTGGTTTTTACTGCCTCGGGCGCCCGCCCTGCGTGGCCATGTTTTCCAGACCTGCAGCTTCCAAGGACCATGTGGCCACTTGCCTAGCTCAGAGACCTGCGTGAAGGGGTCTGGTGACCCAGCCTGGCGTGGAGGGGTCTGGTGACCCAGCCTGGAGTGTGAAGGGTTTGTGACCCAGTCTGTGAATGGGCTTGAGGGGTCTGGGAGCTCCAGACCCAGCCCTAGCTCAATGATCGGCCCTGTTGGTGCAGGATTACTGGCAGGTAAAAGAGCTGCAACAACTAGCATGGTTGCCTAGCTTTACAATTGGCATCACGAACAGGATTAAGAGCTAGACATTTGGTGCTGTGAGGATTACAGGCCTTAGCCATAGCCTCACAGTAGCCAGACAGTGGCTATATTATTTCACATTCTCACCAGTAATGTATGAGCGATCCAGCTTCTCTGCATCCTCTCAAGCATTTGGTGTCATCACTGTTGTTATTTTAGACATTCTGACAGACATGTGATGATATCTCATTGTGGTTTTAATTTGCATTTCCCTAATGGCTAATGATATTGAACATCTTTTCATGTGTTTCTTCGCCATCTTTATATCCTCTTAAGTGAAATGTCTTTTGTCCATTTTCTAATTGAATTGTTTGGGTGTTTTACTGTTGAGTTTTGAGAGCTCTTTATCATATTCTAGATACTAGTTCTTTGTCAGCTATATGAATGGCAAATACTTCCTCCCGGTCTTTTACTTGTCATTTCATCTTCTGAACAGGGACTTTCACAGAGCAAAAGTTTTTAATTTTAATGATTCCAATTTATCATTTTTTCTTTTTAGGGATTGTGGTTTTGGTGTCAAGTCTAAGAACTCTGCCTCCCCATAGATCCCAAAGATTTTTTCCTGCTTTTTGCTAAAACTGTTGTAGTTTTATGTTTTACATTTGAATCGATGTGATTTCATATCCATTTTGAGTTAAATTTTCATGTAGGGTGTGAGTTTTAGGCCAAGGCTCATACTTTTCTCTATGAATGTTCAATTGCTCAAGTACCATTAGTTGAAAGACTATCCTTGCTCCATTAAATTGCTTTGGTTCTTTTGTCAAAAACCGATAGAGGACATTTGTGTAGGTCAATTTCTAGGTTCTCTATTCTGTTCCATTGATCTATGTGCCTAAACTTCTACCAGTACCACAGAAGCTTCATTACTGTAGTTATATAAGTCTTGAAATTGGGTAGACTGATTCCTCCCACATTATTGCTCTTTTTCCAGACTGTTTAGCTATTCTGTGGCTTGTGCTTTTTCATATACATTTTAGAATAAGCTCGTCTATGTCTACAAAAATATTGCTGGGAGTTTGATAGGAACTGTATTAATCCTTGTTTTAGTCCATTTTGTGTTGCTATAACAGAATTACCTGAGACTGGGTAATTTATAAAGAAGAGAGGTTTATTTGGCTTATGATTCTGGGACAGTTGCATCTGGCACAGGCCTCAGGCTGCTTCTACTCATGGCAGAAAAGTGGCAGGGAGTCAGTGGGTACGAGCAGATCACATGGCGAGAGGAAGCAAGAGAGAGAGAGAAAGAGAGAGGAGGTGCCCAGGTCCTATATACAACCAGCTCTCATGGGAACTAATAGAGCAAAAACTCACTCACTACCCCTCCTCCCCCAGGGAGAGCATTAATCCATTCATGAGGGATCCGCCCCCATGACTCAATCAGTTTCCAACACTGCCACATTGGGGATCAAATTTCCACATGAGTTTTGGAGGGGACAGCACATCCAAACTCCATCAATCCTATAGATTAATTCAGGGAGAATTGACATCTTTACTATGTTGGTTCTTCCAATCCATAAACATAGTAAAGATGTCTCCCCTTTTATTTAGATCTTCTTTGATTTCTTTCAACAGCATTTTATAATTTTCAGCATACAAATCCTGTATACATTTTATAAAGTATATATCTAAGTACTACATTTTCTTTGGAATGATTGTAAGTGGTATTCTGTTTAATACAGGTTTTTGCAATATCCACTGTGAGTATATAGGAATATGATTGATTTTTTTGTGTTGACCTTGCATCCTGCAACCTTGCTGAACTCACCTATTAGTTCTAGGGTGTTTTTGTTTTGTATTGTTTTTGTAGATTTCCTGTAATTTTCTACGTAGGCAACTACATTATCTATAAAACAGTTTTGTTTTGTTTTGTTTTTAATAGATGCTCTTTATCAAGTTGAGGTAATTTACCTCTATTCCTAACTTAATGAGAATTTTTTCAAGAACAGGTGTTGGATTTTTTTTTTTCTTTTTAAAAAAATTTATTTATTTTTAAAGACAAATAAAACTTGAATATACATTGCACAACATAATGTTTTGAAATAGTCTGTGTGGTTTTTAGCAATTTATTTTTTAATTGAAACGTATTGATTACAGCTATTTATAGGGTACAGAGTTATATTTTAATACATGTGTATGATGTGTAATGATCAAATCAGGGTAGTTAGCAAATTAACCATTACAAAAACTTATTGTTTCTTTGTGATGAGAACATTTGAGCTCCTCTCTTCTAACCATTTGGGAACATACAATAAATTACCGTTATTTATAGATGCCTAGTACTACTGTATACCATTGGAACTTTTTTTCCTATCTAGCTAAAATTTTGTGTCCATTAACCAACCTCTCATTATACCCCTTCCCCCTCCCTTTCCCAAGCTTTAGTAACCACAATTCTACTCTCTACTTGTAAGAGTTCAACTTTTTTTTTTTAGATCACACATATGAATGAGAACATGTGGTATTTATCTTTCTGTGTCTGACTTATTTCACTTAATATAATGTCTTCCAGGCTCATCCATGTTTCCACAAATGACAGGATTTCATTCCTTTTCATGGCTGAATAGTATTCCATTGTGTATATATACCAAATTTTCTTTATCCATTCATCTGTCAATGGATACCTAGGTTGATTCCATCTCTTGGCTATTGTGAATAATGCTGTAATAAGCATGGAAGTGCAGGTGTCTTTTTGATATATTGATTTCCATTCCTTTGGGTATATACCCAGTAGTGGGGTAGCTGGGTTGTAAGGTAGATCTATTTTCAGTTCTCTGAGGAACCTCCATATTGTTTTCCACAATGGCTGTACTAATTTACATTCCCATCAATAGTGTATAAGAGTTCCCCTTTCTCCACATCCTTGCCAGCATTTGTTATTTTTTTGTCTTTTGGATAATAGCCAGTCTAACTGGAGTGCAATGATATCTCGTTGTGGTTTTGATTTGCATTTCCCTTATGATTAGTGATGTTAAGCATTTTTTCATATACCTATGTCTTCTATTGAGAAATGTCCATTCAGGTCATTTGCTCATTTTTTAATCCGATTATTTGTTTTTTGTTCATTTGTTTGTTTTTGCTGTTGAGTTGTTTAAGTTCCTTCTATATTCTGGAGATCAATCCCCTGTCAGATGAATAGTTCACAAACATTTTCTCCCATTTCACTTGTTGCCTCTTTGCTCTGTTGATTGTTTCTTTTGCTGTGCAGAAGCTTTTTGGTTTGATGTAATCCCATTTGTCTGTTTTTGCTTTTGTTGCCTGTGCTTTAGAAGTCTTCTCCATAAAATTTTTATCCAGACCAATGTCTTTAAGTGTTTCTGCTATGTTTCCTTCTAATACATTTATAGTTTCAGGTCCTACATTCAAGTCTTTATTCCATTTTGAGTTGATTTTGGTATATGATGAGATAGTGGTCTAGTTTCTTTCTTCTGCATATGGATGTCCAGTCTTCCCAGCATCATTTATTAAAGAGGCTGTCCTTTCCTCAATGTATGCTCTTGGTGCCTTTGTCGAAGATCAGTTGGCCGTAGATATGTGGACTTATTTCTGGATTCTCTATTCTGTTCCATTAGTCCACATGTCTGTTTTTATGCCAGTGCCATATTGTTTTGATTATTATAGCTTTGAAGTCAGGTAGTGTAATTCCTACAGCTTTGTGCGTTTTGCTCAGGATTGCTTTGGCTATTTGGGGTCTTTTGTGTTTTCATATGAATTTTAGGATTATTTTTTCTATTTCTGTGAAGAATGTCATTGATATTCTGATAGAGATTGCGTTTTCACAATATTCATTCTTCCAATCCGTCTTTCCATTTTTTGTGTCCTCTTTAATTTCTTTCATCAGTGTTTCATAGTTTCATTGCAGAGATCTTTTGCCTCCTTGGTTAAGTTTATTCCAAGGTATTTTATTTTTTTGGTAGTGATTATAAATGGATTGCTTTCTTAATTTTTTTCCCCACTAGTTCATTGTTGGTCTATAGAAATGCTACTGATTTTTGTATGCTGATTTTGTGTCCTGCAACTTTACTGAATTTATCAGGCTAGGAGTTTTTTTGGTAGTCTTTAGGTTTTTCTATATATATGATCATGTCACCTGCAAATAGGGAAAATCTGACTTTCTCATTTCCAAATTGAATGCCCTTTATTTCTTTCTCTTGCCTAATTGCTCTGGCTAGGACTTCCAATACTATGTTAAATAGGAGTGGCAAGAGTGGGCATCCTTGTCTTGTTCCAGTTCTTAGGGGGAAAGGCTGGGCCCTGCAGCTCCAAAGAGGTGCTGGGGCACTATGCATCTCTTCAACTGGAGTGGGCTGCTCCACACAAGGTCGCTGGGGTTGTGGGTGGCCCCTATGCCCCCAAGAGAGGCTCTGGGTCTCTTTGCAGTTCCTTAGCTGGAGTGGGCCACCCTGGGCAAGGTTGCTGAGGTTGTGGATGGGACTCTGTACCCCCAAATGAGACCCTGGGGTGCACCACAGTTCCTCAGCTGTAGTGTGCCACTCTGGGTGAGGTCAGGTCCCCATACTCCCATGAGAGATACTGGGGTTGTGGGCAGGCCCCTGGGCCACCAAGAGTGATACTGGGTCACTGTGTAGTTCCCCAACTGGGGCAGGTGGCCTTGGGCAGTCTCGCTGGATCTACAGACAGGACTCTGTGCTCCTGGGAGAGGTGAACGGGAGCTCCATTGAAGAGAGCCACAGGCAATGGCAAAAGGCCCCGATCGGTTGGCTCTCTGTTCTGGGTGTGGCCTCCACACTGTGCTGTACTGTCTGTTTCCAGGGGTGCGGGAAGCCTTGTGGGCATGGGTACCAGAGTCACAATGTGATGAGGGGGCCTTAGGGCTGTGGAGATGCCATAGCTATTGGGCCTCAGAGCAGAATGCACTTGGGTGTTGGCGCCAATCCCAAAATGGTCACGTGCTGTGGCAGTCCAAGACCCGGGGAATGCAGCAGTTCAGTGTGAACTTCTTCTCTGAACCAGTGCAGTCATGTGGGCTCCAGGCATCTCTCCACACTGGGCTCACAACCTGCAAGGGTTGTGCCGCTCCCCTGTACCTTGGATTGCAGATATCCAAGGAGTTAATGGGGACTGTTTGGAACTCCCCCTGACAACCTTTTCCTGAAGCAAGGAGTCTGTCCTGGCTTCAAGCCAATTTTGGTCAGGTACTTAACTTGTCTTTCTGTGCTGTCATTGCGAGCTTCTGAACTAAGAGTGTCTTTCTCACACTTTTACTGAATTCCGGTGTTTTCTCCTATAAACTCTATTCAAAGTATGACCATCCACTTGTTGTTTTAGACTTTCTTTGCCTCAGAGGAGATTGTTGGGTGCCTCTAGTCAGCCATCTTTCAGGTGTTGGATTTTGTCAAATGCTTTTTCTGTGCCAATTGATATCATCATATGCTTTTTCTTCTTTAGCTTGTTGATATGGTGGATTATATTGATTGATTTGCTTACATTGAACCAGCCTTGCATACCTGAAATAAATTCCACTGGGTCATGGTGTATAATTCTTTTTATACACTATTGGTGTAAATTTACTTTTGAGGGGCTGGCCAGCTGCCAAAAATAAATAAATAAATAAAATTTACTTTTAAGCAGAATTAGAGGACTTTTTTGTGTTTAATTTCACAATTTTGCTTTCTTTCCTTTTTCTTTTACTCTCTTCCCCACCTCCGGACTCTGGTTTCAACATCACTTTTCTTTCTTTTTTTTTTTCTTTTTCCTTTTCTCTCTTTTTTCTTCTTTATTTTTACAGCAGCTTTAGTTTTATAGAGAAATTGAGCAGAAAGTACAGTTAGCTCCCATACCTTCCCCCCAACACACATACACAGTTTCTCTTATTATTGACATATTACATTAGTGTGGTAGATTTGTTATAATTATGAATTAATATTGATATATTATTATTAATTCAATTTTACATTAGGGTTCCCTCTTTGTGTTGTACAGTTCTATAGGATTTGCCAAATGCATAATGTCATTTATTCACCATTACAGTATCATACAGAATAGTTTCTCTGCCCTAAAAGTCCTCTGTGTTCCGCCTATTCACCCCTCCTTCCCTGCCTCCCTCCCTCCCTCATCCCCTGAAACCTTGGCAATCACTGTTTTTTATTTTTTTTCATTACCTCAAACATTTATCATTTCTTTGTGTTGGAAACATTCAAAATCCTCTCTTCTAGCTAATTGAAATTGTACAATAAATTGTTGTTAATTATAGTCAACTTACAGTGCTTCAACATCTCCTTTTTGGGGGGTGGGGGGACAGCTGGCCAGTGTAGGGATTGAACCCTGGACCTTGGTATTTCAGCACCACTTTGTAACCAACTGAGCTAATCAGTCAGTCTCTCTCTTCTTGATTACCATATTTGCCTCTCTCACTCCAGTTTTCCTCTTCCAGTCCACCTACCACAATGTCCATTGCAAGTTGCATCCCAGTAAATGTTTAACAAGAGGCTTTCTAGGAAAAAATCTCTTATTTGTAGCATTTGCTGATTTCCATGATATAAATATTCTCACCATGACCAATTTCAAGCTACTAACATGATGTCAATTGGCTTGCCAAATCCCTGACATTTTAACAATTGTGCTTCCTGGGGGCTGGTAAGAGCTAGCAGCAAAAGTACACTGGCACAGGTAAATCTTTGTAACATGCAAATTTGACAAGGCCACTCCCCTGATTAAAACTTTTTTTTTTTTTTTTTGTGACCGGTAAGGGGATTGCAACCCACTGGCCATCTCTATATAGGATCCGAACCAGTGGCGGGAGCGCTGCTGCGCACCCAAGCGCCGCACTCTCCCGAGTGCGCCACTGGGCCAGCCCAATGGCTCTCCCTCACCTACGAGATAAAAACCCAGGTTCTTCAGCCCAGCATTCACGTTTCCCTGTGATTTGGCTACTACAGATGGATTTCACCAGCTCATCTCTCAAACCACCCAAACTACCACCCTGATATCCCACCCATTTTGAATGACTCAACATTCTCAGATTCACCTAGTTATTTCACCCCTTTGTACCTCTTTTCTTGCTTCTCTCTGCACCTGGTGAACACCTATTTATTTTCATAGGCTCAGCTGATGCCCTCAGATACAACTGAACATGTCCATATTAAAATCCATTGAAAATTGTGTCATCTGTTCCTTTATGCTTCTTCCTCCACTACCAGCCTGTGAAGCTACTTGAGAACAGACAGTCTCATTCATTTTTATCTCCCTAACACCTCAGGCCACTGCCTGCTCTACAGATACTATTTAATAAATAGTTATCAGAAGAAAGTAGATTTGAACTAAGACTAGAGGAGGAGTTAAGAGTTGACTAGACAGGCAAGAAAGAATTGCAGGTGAGAGAACAACACGTGCAAATATAAAAATGTATAATGGACCGGCCCTGTGGCTCACTCAGGAGAGTGTGGTGCTGATAACACCAAGGCCAAGGGTTCGGATCCCTATGTAGGGATTGGGCCAGTTAGCTCACTTGGGAGAGCGACAACACCAAGCCAACGGTTAAGGTCCCCTTACTGGTCATCTTTTAAAAAAAACCTTAATTGGGCCGGCCCGTGGCTCACTCAGGAGAGTGTGGTGCTGATAACACCAAGGCCATGGGTTCAGATCCCTATGTAGGGATTGGGCCAGTTAGCTCACTTGGGAGAGCGACAACACCAAGCCAACGGTTAAGGTCCCCTTACTGGTCATCTTTTAAAAAAAACCTTAATTGGGCCGGCCCGTGGCTCACTCAGGAGAGTGTGGTGCTGATAACACCAAGGCCATGGGTTCAGATCCCTATGTAGGGATTGGGCCAGTTAGCTCACTTGGGAGAGCGACAACACCAAGCCAACGGTTAAGGTCCCCTTACTGGTCATCTTTTAAAAAAAACCTTAATTGGGCCGGCCCGTGGCTCACTCAGGAGAGTGTGGTGCTGATAACACCAAGGCCATGGGTTCAGATCCCTATGTAGGGATTGGGCCAGTTAGCTCTAAAAATAAAAAATAAAATAAATAAATAAAATAAAAATGTATAAGAAGAACACTCTAGCTCCTTAGAGGGCAAGGTGTGTGTATGCCCCTGAGGATTTTGTAAAACCTTCCTTTGAATAAGCAGATGAGGAGGCTAATGGTGAGTCTATCACACTGAACTGCAATTATGATTAATGTCAGCAAGCACTATGACGCCTTTCACTCCCCATCCCCTGGCTTATTTGCAAAGGGCACAGGAAGTGTGCTGCTCTCTGATTAGGGAAAGTACAAATGCTCCTCCTCCTCTTGCTTTTCTTATCAGTGGTTCCCAAGATTTCTCAATGTAGATGGTGAAAAGTGAACAGACTTAGGATATATTTTGGAGATGGGGCTGAGAGGACTTGATGATGGGAAGAGAGGTATCAAGAATCATTCTTAGGTTTTTAGTCTGAGCAACTGGAAAAATGGAATTGCCATTAACCTAGATGGGTAAGACTGCAGGAGGATTAGGTTTGTGGTGGTGGGAAGATAAGGATTCTCTTTTAGACATGCTAAATTAGAGAAGCCTATGAGACATCTAAGTGGAAAGTTCAAGTAGGCAGTTGAATATGTAAGTGTGGCATCTAATCAAGGCTAGGGGTGTCTACTTGGGAGTAATCAGTATATAGATGGTAGCTAAAGCCTTATGCCTAGATGAGATTATCTGGAGAAATGTCTGAGGATTTAGCTCTAAACACTCCAAAGTTTAGAGGCTGGAGTCAGCACAAGACAGTGTGAAGGAGGAGCCAGTGAGATAAGACAAACACCATGAGTTTTCAGTGTCATGTAGCCTAAGAGAAGAAAGTATTGTAAGAATTAAACAGTCACCTCTGTTTAATGTTGTTAAGTTGTTGAGTAAAATAAGAATAAAGAAATATCAAATGCAGTTGGCAACCTAGAGGTCACTGGTGACATTGCCAGGTAAAATTTCAGTGGAGCTGTGGGAACCAACACCAACTTAGAATAGGTTGAGAAGAGAAAGAATGTAACGTTAGCCCTACAGCCCTACTTGGCACCATCTTAGTTTAGTGTATATTAATCACGACCTTTGTTGCCTCTTGAGAGGCAGTGTAGAATACCATACAGATTAAGAGCACACTTTAGAGTCAGACTGCTTAGTCACCTGCTAGTAATGGAATCTTAGGCAATTAATTTCCCCTCTCTGTGACTTAGTTTCCTCATAGGTTGTTGTGAAACATACATAAATTAATCTGTGTGACATACTTAGATCAGTATCTGGCTCCTAATAAGTGCAAAAAAAAAAAAAAAAGGTAGATCTAATTATTATTGAATTTTTACCTTTCAGGGAGATCTTTGGACTGAGATTCTGGAGGCAGGCTTCCAGCCTTACTGCTACCACAGACACCCTGAGTGACCATGGGTAATTCACTTAAAAAATAAACAAACAAAAAATTCTAAAGAGTGTGGGAGGAAACTTTTGGAGGTTTACGGCATAGATTGTGGTAATGGTTTTCACGGATACACACTTTTCTCCAAATTCATCAAGTCATCTATATTAAATACATACAGCTTTTTGTATGTCAATCATATCTTAATAAAGTGATTAAAAAATAAAATAAAATAATTTTTTAGAAACATCTAAACCAAAAGATTCCTAGAAATGCATGGACCTGAACTAAATTTCAACCTATCTGAATGACAACTTACAGAAAATTCAGAATGGGTGAAATCATAGCATTTCATAGATACACACCCACAGTCACAGAGACCACTGAGATTTGAAGGGCTAGAAACAAGATAGCATTAGCTGCTGGTTTTAATGTTATGTCAAGTAAGAGGCAGCAGGGTACAATGAAAAGAGGACTGAGCTGGGATGCAAAGGGAGGAAAGAAACAATCAGAACCAACATGACTCAAGTGTCTACACAGACTAACCAGGCATTTTCATGGCAAAGCCCCATGGTCCAATATGATTTTCATTTCACAGGTGGGCAAACTGAGGCTCAGAGAGGTCAAGTAGATGGTCCAAGGTACCACAACTATTAAATAGAAGGACCAGAATTTGAACTCTGCTATTCTGACTCAAAAGTACCTGCTTTTTCTGCCACTGAGGAAGCCATGGTGCTCTGTGATCAAGAGCACAGGCTTTGGAAGGAGAATGCCTAGACTTGATTCTAGCTCCCACCACTTAACAGGGCAAGTTGCTCCATCTCTCTGAGCCTCTCTTTCTCCACTAGTAGAACAGTGATGATAATAGGAGTATCTAATTTTCACAACATGCCATGAGGATTAAACACAGTAGTATAAGTGACACACTTAGCACATAGGAAGTGATCCATAAATGCTAGCTCATAATAATAGAATATCATACTACCATGATCTAGATTCAGGTTCAGCAACTAATGCACCCAAACAAGTTACTATACCATCCTGGATCCCAGTTTTTACCTCATCTCTAAGGTCCCTTCAAGTTCTTTACAAACAAGAACAACAACCCCTGGGCCGGCCCGGTGGCGCACTGGAGAGTGCGCCGCTTGGGAGCACGGCGGCGCTCCC